>NW_027412606.1:10217410-10473289 GCF_025532065.1 Leptinotarsa decemlineata | reverse complement strand
TTACATGTTGACACCAAATGAAATTCTTAATCTCGATGTGATGATGTGAGTACTGATAGTCCGTATGGGTATGTATTTGAAGTGGACATTCATTATCCACAAGAGTTGCATGATAAACATTCTGACCTTCCATTTTTAGTCGAAAAAATAATACCACCTCGTACACAATCGAAAATTCCCAAATTAATTCCAAATTTGAATGATAAAAGAAAATATATTGTCATTCATTAGAGAATCTACAGCAAGCTGTCAAAAATGGATTGATTGTAATGAATGACACATAGAGTATTGAAATTCAAACAAATCATGCTGGATGAAACCCTATATAGATCTTAATACTGAAATGCGTAATAGGTCTAACAACAAATCTGTTAAAGATTTCTATAAACTAATGAATAATGCGGTGTATGGAAAGACAATGGAGAATGTAGATAATCGAATTGATGTTAGACTCGTTACACATTGGGAAAATAAAAGAAAAATATAGGTGCCAGCACTCTCATAGCCAAACCAAATTTCAAAAATTGTTCAATTTTCACTGATAATTTCGTTGCCATTCAATTGGGGTAGAGTGAAGGTTCATTACGATAAACATTATATTTGGGATTTTCCATATTAGAATTATCTAAAACAGTCATGTATGACTTTTTCTATGGATGCATCAAACAACACTTTGATGAAAAATGTCTCTTTACTTTACACAGATACCGACTCGCTCATTCTTAAAGTAAACACAGAAATTTTTATGATTCATAAAAACTAACATAAGTAGATTGGATACATCCAATTAACAGAATAGTTAACCAAATTCAATATTCCAGTAACAAGTTCAGTCTTGGTAACTATCAAAGATGAATTTCCAAATGATCCAATCATGAGTTTTTATGGTACAGGTGCTAAAGCATATTATGTGAAATCTGTTGATGGTGATTTAAGAAAGCCAAAGGGGTTAAACGATCTGTAATAAAAAATGAATGACATGCGAAGATTTCAAAAAAAATTCGTCGAACAAGGTGGTATGATATTCAGAAAGATGAATTCATTTAGAAGCGTGTTTACATGATATGTATACTGAATTAAAAAATAAAGTTGCATTTCATATCACGAGATAAACGATTTATCATTCCGAATACTACCCACACTCTTCCTTGGGGTCATAATGATATTGAATTTTATGAAAACGAACGATCAAATGAGAACATTCGTTGGATAAGTAATATTATTCAACAATCACAATCTCAGGAGACTCCATTGGATCAATTGATTTAATTATTATCTGCCGAGATCAATGATTGAAATATCATTCAATATCTTCAAAACCGAAAATTCAATATTGATATTTATGTAGCCATTTATAATTAATAATATATGATAGAAGTAATGTGATATTAATGTATTATGTATGTATGTATATGTATTACTGTAATGAATATAAAATGATTAAAATTTTATTTGTATTATTTCTATTTCCCTAATCAATTACTGCAATATATAGTATAATGTAAATGACAGAAATATCAGTTTGAAGAGAATCATCGTAGAGTGCACAATGTCTAAAACAATCGATAAGTTTGGTAGAAAAAGAAAATGGGGTGGTAATGTCATTCGAGGTCCTCCTGGAATGGTTTTAAATTAACAAAAGATGGTCATTATGACATGCAAAGGAAAATATTGAAAAATACAAGTGAACCAAATTGACAAGAGTGATTGGTGTAACTGTATCATATCTTGAGGGGGAAATAAAGGAGCAAAGGAAGTTATACTTCTAGCCCTACAAGCTGCAATACAATCCACAATAGGCAATATTGCTCGGGACGCCCGGCAAGCATTTAACGATAAAATTGCAGAGCTCGGATAACTTTCACTCGTAAATTTGACAAACTTACAAGTGATGTAGACATAAAAAGTCTGACATAACAGCGTCTACAAATAAAAAATTTGATGCTATGTCAAACATAACAGGGACTACAATGAAAAAGTATGATGTACTGGAACAGAGAGTTGAAGTATTGGAGAAAAACCATAAAGAAGTTTTGGAGAGAAACTATAAAGTCAGGCCATCATCATCAGGTGGACTGGGATATCCAGGACTGAACATTAATCCAAATCATAGAATAATACAACCAAAACCAAAACCAACTGATGATGTATTAATGGAACCAACATGGTGAATGTATTCCCTCGTTAGGTTAGGTTAATAGCTACGTTAGGTTAGCTGCATACTTACGTTAGGTTAGGTGTTAGGTTAGTATTCCCTCGTTAGGTTAGGTTAATAGTTACTGTAGTTAGGTTAGGTTAGGTTAGGTTAGTTATAGTTAGGTTAGGTTAGGTTAGGTGTTCGTTGCATAGCGGTAGTTTAGCGTACATAGTTAGGTTACGTTAATACATACGATAGGTTAGGTTTTCGGTTGCATAGCGGTAGGTTAGCGTACTAGGTTAGGTTACGTTAATACATACGATAGGTTAGGTGTTCGGTTGCATAGCGGTAGGTTAGCGTACTAGGTTAGGTTACGTTAATACGTTAATACGTTAGGTTAGGTGTTTCGGTTGCATATTATGTTACGAACGCGCGCGCGAAGAGGGCGTAGATGTCTCTCCAGATGTCCCGCCTACCTGGGGCCGGAGGCCCCACCCACCTGGGCGAGCCCAGCATGGGCGGGGCCCGTTAGGGCCACGCCCCCCCCCCCCCCCCCCCCCCCCCCCCCTCGCCACCAACTTTTCGGATACCCCGCCCCTTTCCGAAGCCCCGCCCCCTTTCCGAAGCCCGCCCCTCCCCTCCCCGAAGCCCCGCCCCCCCGACTCCCAACATTTGCGCATGTACACCCCTACCCTCATCGCGCATGTGCGCTCCCACCATTTTCCCACCGCTCACGCATCGAAGTCGATACCCTCCGAGAGCACTCCACAACATTCAGTTCGAGAAGTCATCTCATCGAGAGCAGTCCACTCCACAACAAGGCAGTACGTTCCAACGACCAACTTGATATTTGAGTAAGTAAATTAGGAATGTTATTTTTATATCAACTAACTTTGTATATTTCTTCTTCTTTTTCAGAATGGCAACCAATACACAGGAGGTGAATAATGCTGTGGCGTCTATTCTGCCGGTGTCCGCTGACCAGGAGGAGGCAGCATCTTCGAGAGCGGTGACGGTTGACCAGCCAACCACTTCGCGTTCGCGAGTTAGGTGCAGATCTTCTAGCCCTGACTTATTCGAGGAGGAGGAGGAAGTCAGGGCTGTGAAGAAGGTTTGCCAACGACCTGCAGCAAAGGTTGGTCCTATTTCAAAGTACCGAGCTACTTGCAATAGGACTAATCCTTATGCAGGTAGTTTTTCGACCTCTCGTAAGAGGGCCTCCACACACCAGCAGCAGCACCAGCAGCAGTGGAAATTCCGAGGAGTCCTTCTCCGGAGTTGGTGATATTGTCGCCGTTGGTGACGCGACTACCACCGCTGCCAGCGACACCGGCGGATCCTGAGGTGTTGGTGCCACAGCCTATCGGAGAGGTTAGTGAAAAGATGAGTGTTTTTCTGCAGAGATGCAAGAAAGCAGAACGAGCTGCCCGATCTAGCGAGGCCGAGTTTTGGTTACCATGAAGCGACAAATGGCTGAAATGGATAACCGACGGAGGGAACTCCAAAAGGAAATGGCCGAAATAGATCGGAATTATGCATCTCTGCAGGAAAGGTGTAAAGCAAAGACCTCTTCGATAGAGCTGTACAAAAAAGTAGTGACAGTTATGGACACTCTTTTTGTAGATGAAGTGTAAATGTAAGATTAGTTTTAGGTTAGTTAGGAGTATTTAATTATGGTAGTTTTAAGTTTATATTTGTTAAGTTTATATTGAATAAAGGAAAAGGAAGTGAAATAAAGGGTGTACACTGTTTTTTGGTTTGGTACACATTGAACAATGCGATGGTTGGAGCATTTTTTCTTCACTTCCTCTTATTATCATTATTATTTTTTTTTTCAATTCCAAGTTCTTCTAGACAAATACCTCACATCAATTTTTGTGTTCTCTAATCACTTGTAAATAATTTCATGTGAAGAAAATTTAAAAAATAAAAAAATAGACATGTTTCATAGTGAAATCGACAAGTATATTTCATTTGTATTTTATCCATTCAAGTATCTCTTTCATTGAATATGTCTTATGTCACTTTGCAATTTACCCCTACTCATTGAATATGTCTTATGTCACACTACAATTTACCCCTACTCAATGTTCCACTCCTCTCCACTCCCTCTCGAAAGTATAAAAGTAGAAATCATCTGATGAAACATTCAGTTGATCAGCTAGCATCGAGATGGAACCCGATTCAACCTCCGAACCCTATAGCTGCCCGGATCAGGGTACAACTTCAATTACTGGGATAACAGCCAGGTACAGGTGTCTCTTCCACCACGGAACCCCACAGTCCGCCATACGAATACCGGGATCACGACATCAGGATGCAAGTTCAGCATGTCACTGGCAGTGACGAAGGACACTTGGATGACTCGGAATATCCAGATCCTGACGGATGGTGGGACCCTGCTTATGATGACATTGTCCCAATGAGTAGCGACGACGACGATGATGACGACGACGACTCTGGTGATGATGCTGATGACGAGCTTGACGTTAGACGTCCTCCACCATCCCCTATCCTCATCGAGGATAGTCCTCCGCCATCCCCAATCCTAATCGATGATGATGTCCTCAATTCCGATGATGACATATAATCATCTACTCGTCCATCATTTCCTTTCCTTTCCTTCCACGGAGTACACACTTTTTGTTGTGTACACGAGCACTGCGAGGCTGGGCAGTGTCTTCCTCCTTCCTCTCCCTCTTATTAGTTTTTTTTCCATAATAATCACTAGAATTTCTCCTAATAATCGCTCAGAGTTTCATTCTTGATGTTTTCGAATCTCAAACACTGTTCTACATTTCACCCACCCCCTCCATTTCATTTCTTCCAATATAAATATAGCAACAATCCCAGTTCTATATCATTCTTCCACAATGTCGAGTACAGGACCCATCCAAGTACATGAAATAGATTCAACGTCTGATCATTTGAGTACAACCTTCGCTCAATTTCTGCAGCGAATCTATGATCTTCCTGATGATTTCGCAGAACGAGTGGAACAAGGTATTCAGGACGACATAGATGCTGTTGACGATAATAATAATGCGGATGATGTGATTAGTATATCATCTGATTCAGCTGATTATGACGACGACGACATCATGAGTATATCATCTGATTCAGATGACTACTATGAGGATGATATCATTAGTATATCATCTGATTCAGATGACGATACCATAATTATTGTTTCTGATGATGAGGAGCGTTAGTCCATATCATTGCATGGATTAATAAAAAAATAACAGCCCTTTTCAGGGCTACAATTAAAGACTGAAACAATAAAAAAAATAGCTCTTTTCAGAGCTACCATTATACTTTCAAACAGAAACAGATTCATACCATTGTTAACATTATGTTAACATTATAATCTCAAACGAAATATATGTATGTGAAAGTATTCATCATTATATATGCATATGAATGATTGACAAATGCCAACTTCAACTTTCATTTAAAGTAGTACTCATCATATGCATAGATATTCAATGACTATCAAATTCCAAATTTCGACTTTTCAGTCAAAGTAGTAATTTATTTGTCATATAATGTATAGATATTCAAAGACTAACAAATTTCCAACTTAGACTTTTATTAATCAAAGTATTCATTTGTCACATAATCTATGAATACTAATACAACTAACTACTGTTTGTGTGAATAATGTAGCCCTGAAAAGGGCTGTTGTTTTTTTTTTTGACCAGTAGGTCCACGGTTATTGTGCCACAGGTTGGACATTATTACATATAATACATGTAGATACTCGGGTGAAGTTTGTTAGTGGCCTCTCGCAAGCTTCACACCAATTCTGTCCCATTTCCATAATTGAGACAGTGTTGTGGGTGTTGACATGGGCATACCACCCTCCATTATTGTTTCTATGCGAATAAAACCGAAAGCAGCACCAACATAGTTTTTTGTTCTCTCCATCTATTGTGCTGATCAATACGTATGCATCCAATGCACAATACAAATCCAAGGGATCTTCCAGTGTCTCACTGACATTGAGTGTTCGCATACCGATCCTCATAGCACCATCACCTTCAGTTGTGTCAGCTTCTATCCCTTCATCATCTCCTTCTTCATCCATGACCCTCTCAAACTCCATCACGTCATCATCTTCGTCGCTTTGGTTGGCCTCGTTTTCAACTTCGTCTATCTCATCTTCATCGACTCCAACATCTTCTGCTTCAACTATTACTTCCTCTAGCGGAACATTGACATCCTCATCATCTGATTCGTCTATCCAATTGTTTTCATCAACAGCAGCTATTCTATTTAATGCAGCATTTATTTTTGCAGAATTCATCTTGTTGTTGTTTGCTCACAGTTGTAGAGAGTGAATGAATGAACTCTAGGTTTGCAAGTCAACTTATATAGGAGGTGATGCGACTCCCACTTGACTCGTTTAGAGTGGAATAGTAGGAGAAGTTATCCCACTATACTTCCACATGATGTTGATTTGTATAAATAGAGATCGTAGGTATAGGAGAGAGCATTCAGAGTTTCTGTAAGTCATCTCTTTATATTTCTAATCGAATTAGTAAAATGCCGTTTCCAAAAGAGTGGAATGAAAAACCAAAAGTGTGTGTCTACCCAATGATGATTGCAGGGGCTATTGTGTGCTACTTTTGTCAAATAAGTAGACCTAAGGATTCAATCAATCCATGTACTGGTATGTGTAGTGATTGCGTGTTGCGGATTCAACTATCGCCTCCTTCTCATCCACCGAAGCGAACAAAATCGGATTATCGTCAACAACAGTTACAGTGTCTGAAGTGTTCCGAACCTATAATATTTAACAATATAGGTATCTGTAGAAATATTTGTGGTATCTGTGCTGCCGTTCCAACTCCACTGCAACGTTGTTTGCGTTGTGATACATATTCCATGAATTGTTGGAATCATGTATGCAATGCATGTAGAAGTACTTGGGATCTGTGTGAGAAGGTTGGTCAACTCTACCCCAATAGGAGAATCCATTTTTTTCAATGTTGGTGTTTGACGCACGAGCAACAACTATTGAGGAATAGAGTCAAAGAACGTTCCACATCCACAGAGACATATTAACATTTTTCATTTTTTATTATCGTTATTGTCCTCTATTATTAATAAATATATATATATTTGAATTTATTTGTATTATTTTCTAACATTTAAAAATACATGCATGCAACACAAAGTTTTCCTCTTAAATGACAAAGATTGTTACATGCGTGAATAGTTTAGTGAGAGAGCGCATGTGCCAGTTGATGAAAGAGCGCATGCGCTAGTTTATTTTCTTCTATAAATGGTGAGGTCTCAGTAACATCATCACCTTTCCTATCCACATTCTATTGCTATCACATATCATTCCTCAGACCTTAATAATCATGAGCTCTATGCCGCTATTGATTGCTGAAGATGGTTCACCACTTGTTGATATCGATCAGACTGATTTTGAAAATATTCCAGTATTACATTTATCGAGTCAAGATTCGATAAATGATTTTGATATTAACGACTTCGTTAACTTTGCAGATGTGCCAGAACCAAATGAGCAAATTATTATTGAAAATCCGATCGTTTCGCAATTATCATCACTCAAACACTCTTCATCTACCCTTCCTCTTGGTGTTGATAAGAAATCTAGAACAATCAAGAGGAAGGTTACTAAGGCATCTTCATCGATTGTCACTGACTTTAAAGAAAAGAAAGAATCCAAAAGTGTTGTGCGACAGAAAAAACCCGCAACGAAAAGTGACAGATCGAAGAGGAAGCCAAAAGGTACTCCTAAAGAAATGAAGAGTGATTTGAAAGCTGAACCGCTATCTTCTTTCAGCCCCCTCCATCGGTTTGGGAAATGAAAAGGAAAGCAAAATGCCGTCTTGTAAAGGCACAGATGACTATTGCTGAACTTGAAAAGAGTGAGCGAGCTATTAATGCTAATAATGAAACTCTTGAAGCATTAGATGCCAAGATTGCATTAGCGAAGGTTGAATTGGCTAGAATGTCTAAAGATGCTGATGAACTCCGTTCAAAAATTGGTAAAGATAAGCAATTCCATCAACGTTCGAGAATGCAAGCTCAGGCTGAGCTTGAGGAGTCGACTAAGCTTTATGAGACAGCATTATCAGTGAGAGATAATTGGCAAAAAGAGTTGGATACTGCATTTCAAAGTGACGGCGATTAGTTTTGGGAATGATAATGTGTTTTCAATATCGTGAGTTGAAAAATATAAGCGGGAATGGAGTATACAATTAATTTGGTTTGGTATACACAGAACATTGCGAATGGCTGGGGCAATGTTTACCGCTGCAATATTTTTCAGTTCACATACTTATAATTGAAATGAAAACAATAATGAACTTTAATATTACTTTATTCATAAAAGTCACTATTATATACATTTAAACCATATTTGATTCATCAATCCAAGAATTTTGTTCGCTAGGAAGGCCTAACCACTTTACATATACTTTATTTTTTCTTCTCTTCAACACCTTCTCAATCAGATATACGTCAGGATTCTCGGTTCGTAATAACTCTTCTTCGTAAAAACATCCTCTAATCGGCTGTTCATTCATATCTTCAAGATTATAAGTCGTTGGGATGGTTTTATTAATTTTAACAATCTTGAATAGCTCCGTGGTAAAATTCGCAGTGTAAGACTTTTCAAAAATATGTTTGTATTTACTTATACGTACAATATCATTTAATTGGAATTTGGGTTTACTTTGTCTTCCTCCAATTCCATTGATACCCTTGAATTTTAATTTTGTTGTTGAATCAACATTGATGGGTGCCATACCTATTGTACGATGAACTTTATTATTATATCTACTAGTTATAATTGGAAGAATATCAAGCCATTTGTGGTGACCTCTCATCGAAAATTCCTTGTAGAGCCATGCCTTTATTGTACGAATCACTCTTTCTGCTATAGCTGCCTTCTTTGTGCTAAATGTTGAATAATGATTGATATTATATTCTCGCATGAGAGATGAGAAGCTTTTATTGAAAAATTCTTTCCCTTGATCGCTTTGTATGTGTTTGGGGGAGTATTTGGCTTCTTTCAGTACATGTTTCATTGCATTAGTTACTGTACTACCTGTTTTATCTTTAACTGCTACAGTCCACAGATATTTGGAGTAACAATCTATCACTACAAGTATATATCGGTATCCTTCATTACTTTTTGCATAAGGTTGCAGTTCAGCTAAATCTATTTGCCATAGATCTGCAAAACCTTTGATGGTGGTTATTCTTCTACGAAAATTACGTCTTGCAGGTTTATGTAATTCATTAACAACTTGTCGTTTGACATCACTTATTTCATTAGTCATTCTATTTCAATATGATTAAAGAGAAAAGGTGATAATGTTACTGCATTGAATGATGATGTGACAGTGATCATTACATGTGAATATGTTAATATATTATACCTTCTTCACGTAATTCTTCAATTATTGAAATTATTTCATTATCATGTCCGGTATGTCCGGCTGACTTTGAAGCTACCAATAGTCGTAGGCGAGCAACTAACTCTTTCGGTGAATTCCAGTACACATAATTCACAGGTTTAGAATTATATATTTTCTCCATTTTCACTCGTTTGAGTGCTCCACCAATTTTACTTCTACTTCTTATTGGATATTGTCGTGAGTCTAATAGAGGTTTGATAACTTCACGAAATTTTTTAGAATTTGTATTTTTAAAACCATTCTTCAGATGATATTGTTTATATGGAGCATTCGTTATTTTCAATATTTTGGAATATACTTGACGAGTTTCTTCATTATCAACATCTTGTGGATTCTTCAAAAAAATCATATCATACAATTCTGGACTACCTGCGCATTCATATTTTTTCACTTTATTAGCATCCCAAAATGAAATGTTTCCATCTTTGAAATTTACCACTAGACTTCCCATTTTCAGCTTTTGTGTAATTGGATCCATACGTACGCCAAATGTTCCATCATATGCTGGATTTCTAGATTTTATATTATTCAAATGTTTCATCAAAACATCTTCACCACTTTCATTCATAACAGGTGAGATGTCAGGATCCGAGGAATCGATGTGGGACGATGATGGTGTTTCGAATAGAGTTGTTCTCATATCGTCTTGAAGTGTGCTCGTGTCACTATTCACAGATGATACACTACCAAAAGATTGTTTTCTTCCTATTGGAGTACTCATGGGATAATTTGAAGTAGATTGAACAGTTCCATGATTTGGTGATAACACTGGTGATTTAGAAGTAGCGTTTGATGATAAAACATTCAATGGTTTCATTATGGGCTCATACAATCTTTCAAGTGTCGTACGATTTTCAATATTATCATTCTTGATAGAGTTGAATTTCTGCCTGACAGCTTCTGTTGTCTCTACTAGTTGACGTTTCAAATTTATTTCATTGTTTTTATTTTCAGGATCTTTTTTTGTATTCATAATGCCCTTTTTTTTGAATTAAAGCTTAATTCGTTGGTGAAGTGACCACTACAATATTCAGTGATCGAATAAGTTCCAAAAACAAGATCATGGGTATATAAAACTATCGAATCCTTTGCGATATCTACCTTCATCTATTTTTCTATCCTTATCAATGACTAGAAATCCATATTGGTCCTCCCAGCATTTAACACACATCAATTGGAATTGTTTGAATGTTACATCGGGTGAAACATGATCTGAATAAATGTGATGTAAATTCGTCTCATCTTGTTTGAACATTATAATGAAATTGGTATTGTCACGCACTAACTGTTTGGGTACCCGTGAATATGTCTGTGCTAGATAAAAACAATCAACATCCTTATGACGTCCCATACAGAAATATGATCTAATAATATCTTGCTTTTCACATATTACATCATCGAAAATGAAAACAGAATTAGGCTTAGCGTCGGAGGGTTCCACTATTTCTGCATTATTGCTGAATGTATAAAAACCTAATCCTTTTATAGGTTCCAAAACACTTCGCAAGTACTGATATTTAGGTTGATTGAGTGATTTCGAATAGAGATACACATTTCTAAATCTCAGTCCTTGTGGATGTGTTAATAGTGATATCATTGCATTCGTCTTTCCACAATTTGAAGGTCCTATAATGAGTCCTCGAACTGATGATGGAAGTAGTGGACCATGTCTGAATACCCTTTGTCCATTCAATCCACAACCAAATTTCTCATCTAGATTATCTACAGCAAACTTTTCTTTCTGTTTTACAATGCGCATCGTGCCGTGGTTGGAGACTATATAAATGTTATTAGCTTATTCATTTCAATGTGTACCATCAAACGATACGGACGTATTGAAAGTGATCGTAAAATTAAAAGAGGTTGTGGTTTTGTTAATGATTTAATAAACAAACTTCCTTTCGAATTACATCTACCGGAGGTTATCAATACTGTGGACCGGGTACAAAATTGAAACAACGTTTAGCTCGTAACGACCCTGGAATCAATAAATTAGATATTGAATGCAAAAAACACGATATTCAATATTCTAAGCATCCATCCGATCTTGCAGCAAGACATTTAGCCGACAAAGAACTTGAATACAGCGCTTGGGATAGGGTTAAATCGAAGGACGCGAGTATTGGGGAAAGAGCAGCTGCATTACTTGTCACCAACATTATGAAAGCGAAAAGACATATGGGCATGGGTTGTAGTACCAATAAGAAAAAATGTAAGAGGAAACAAACGAAGAAAAATAAAATTAAAAAAGTTGCATTTGGTGCTGGGATAGTCCATAAAGTGCGAAATGTATTGAAGAAAGCTGGTGGGAATCAATTTGTGACGAATAATAGCAAAAAAGCTATCACTGTGGCATTGCAGGCGGCACGTAAATACCTTAAAGCTGCCGGTGGAAAGAAGAAAATCCGCACACCACGCATAATTCCTGTTCCCAAGATCGGTGGACTTTTACCATTGATACCAATTTTTGCTGGACTATCCGCACTAGGAAGTTTGGCGGGAGCTGCTGCTGGTATTACCAAGGCCGTGAATTCGGCAAAAGCCAGCAGAGCGGCTTTAATGGAAGCCAATCGTCACAATAAAACCATGGAGGCTGTAGCATTAGGCAAACGCGGAAGTGGAATATATCTCAAACCATACCGTAAAGGTTTAGGACTATATTTAAAACCATACAAAGCCACAAACAAAACAAAAAACTAATTGAACCCTACCTCAGAGGCCTCTTACTGATCTCGATCTCAGTTATTATGCACAAAAAATGAAAATTCCACATTTTCGTGGTGTTTTTATGCGTGATAGATTACCATCTTCAGGTCCAAAACAAAACGAGACAGCTATTGTTAATTTAGATGGAATAAGTGGACCAGGAACACATTGGGTGGCATATAAAAAATGTGGGAAAGAAGTCACATATTTCGATAGTTTTGGAGATCTACCCCCACCATTGGAATTGACTCGATTCTTTCGAAAATGTTCGAATGTAAAAATCAAATATAACTATGATCGACAACAGAAATTTAATACAGTTCTCTGTGGTCACTTGTGCTTGCAGTTTCTCTCTAAATAATTTTCCAAATAAAAATGGATTCAACACCAAAACTGGATCGGGAGGCTATCAAGGGAATGGGGTTTTCACTTAGAATGTTTTCAAAATATGGTACCTTGAAAAAAATGGATAAAGTGATGCTTGCAAATATGCCTAAGGAAGTGATACTTGCATGTGTTGCACATGAGATTGCATATGTTTGGGAAAAGTTGCCTAAGCATCTGCAAGATGACATCGATATAATGAAACATAGATATTGTTATGAGCACCACCACCACGATCAAAATTCAGAATCGGATGTTAATGACGGTCCTATACCTCGGAAATCTATGTGTTGTATTTGTAATATAGAGGATGTGAATATTGGTATCAATAAAAATGATACTTATTACAATACAACACCTTCCAAAAAGTGTAAATTGTCTCAAATGTGCTGTTGCTGTGTACAATAATAAATTGAAATGTGTTTCAAAATATTCATCAGTCATGTCACGAAAGTTCGAGCTACAAGCTGTCGGGACAAGTGTCTTGAGTGCGGATTTTTTTCCACCAATTGAATTGGATAGGAACAGTCGTTATGGATTAGGACTTTTGGGATTCTATGGATGCAATACAATCAATAATATAACTGAAGCTAATAACTTAGTTAGTTTTAGAATCAGTAATGACAACTCATCGATACCCCAAAAGTTGACAATTGAAATTCCATGTGGTGCTTATGAAATAGAAGAGATCAATGCCGTCATACAGAAACATATCATGTTCAGATTGTTTCATGATAAAAAACCAAATGATGTCGTTGCAGATGATATTTTCTATCTACACGCCAATAATAATACATTCAAATGTGAAATGCGATCCAAATATGAAATTGATCTGACACATCCAAATTCAATAGCAGAAATGATGGGGTTCGCTCATGAAATATTTCCACCAAATCAGATACATGAATCATCATTACCAATAAACATTACAACTGTGAGACTTATCCGCTTAGATTGCAATATAATATCTGGTTCATATATAAATGGTGAAGAATCCCACATTCTTTTCTCATTCGATATTGATGTTGAACCTGGCTACAATCTTACTAAAGAACCACACAGTATTATATATATGCCTGTCAGTCCAGAAGGTCGTCAATTGATTCACAACATTACAGTGCGTATTTTGGATGAAAAAAATAACCTTATCGATTTTGGAAGTGAAGAAGAGATTTTCATTATTTTGGAATTGAAGAAAATCGAATAACTGTTGTTATGGGTTTCATTTATAATAGACAAAATCGCATTGAACAATCCCAAACGAGTTGCACTATCAAAAAGAAAGGTGTGCATAAAAAGAAGCTCATTCCACAAGTGTATGCTAAACAGTTAGCACATAACGCTCTGTCTGTGAGTGATCTTAAATTTTTGAAATCGATTGGATTGAAAGTGAGAAAATAACAATGGTGCTCGAAACAAACAATGAAAAGTTGAATATATTCAATGAACCAGTGCTCGATCATTCTCTCATAAGTTTACATGAGCACACATATAAGCCCTATGGATCACCGCTATTCAGGAATTCGGATGAAATCAGAATTGCAATCAATAATCAAGATGTTATACTAGATATTGCCGAGAGCTTCATTTACATAGAAGGTAAATTCACCCCCAAAGATGTAGCGAAAACATGCTATCTCTCGAATAATGCAATTGCATTTCTCTTTGACGAAATTCGTTATGAAATGGGAGGTGAACAAGTGGCTGTTGTTAGAAAACCTGGGATAACATCTACAATGAAAACCATGATATCATTTGGACAATCTCATGCTAACACATTATTGACATCTGGTTGGGGACTTTCACAATTGAAGCAAGATATCTTGGATACAAACAGTCATGTTTTTAGTGGAAAACTACCACTGAAATATTTGATGGGTTTTGCTGAAGATTACAACAAAAGTATCTTGAATGCCAAACAGGAATTGATTTTGATTATCGCTCGATCATTCAAAAACTCATATATAGGTGAGGTTGATGCTGATTTGGAAATAAATAAAATCGAATGGAAAATAAGGCATATTGTACCAGATGATAAACACAAGCTCAAACTTTTGAGTAGAATAAACAAAAGCGGTCTGAATGCCAAAATCAAGTTGGCGTATCGTATGTGGGACCTCTATGAACTACCATCATTACGTGGGACTTCTTCAGACATATGGGCCATCAAAACAACTAACGCATTGGAAACTCCTCGTTTTGTCATCATCGCATTCCAAAGTACTACCACATCTGAAGATAGAACACAAGATATTACAAAATTCACAACTGCTGATATCAATAGTATTCGAGTATACTTGAATTCTGAAGTTTATCCATATGAGCGTTGGAATTTGAATTTCGATAAAAAACTTGATGCTCCTGCTTATTATGCTTTTGAGAGTTTCCAGCGAAGTTATTATGATAAAGATATGAGTGAACCTCTGATGGACATTGGACAATTTAGAGAGAATCCACTATTCGTCATCGATTGTTCCCATCAACCGAATGCAACAAAATCATCAACTATTGATATAAAGATTGAGTTTGAGACGAGGAAGACCAAGTTTCCAGACAACACTAAAGTATATGCATTAATTTTGCATGATACAGTTTTAACATACAATGCATTGGATGGTTCAGTTCATAGCAGATATTGACACTTTTTTTTCACTCTATCATGTACTGTTTTATGATCTTTTTTTTTTTTTATTTGTAACTGACTTATATCATGTATTGTATTTTATATCATATTTATTGTTTTGTAATCATTTTCTATTGTATTTCATCAGATTTAAATAAATAAAACATGAAAATAATACAAAGTTTTTTATTTGACATTATTTATGATTCACAGGAACATACAGACTATCTAAAATAACTTCTTCCTCATAATCATCATTTTCGCGACCATCTTCAATTTCCTCTCGATTTTCATCATTCAATTCAAAGTGATGAATAATCCATTCTGGCAAGTATGGTTGGAGGCTATACAGGAATCTTCTTAGGTTCAGTTCAATCATAACCTCACAAAGTTGCCACAATTCCAATTCATTATCCAAAAATTTGTTGCAAACTTCTGCACCACTCCAATAGTTCTCAGCATCACGAAGGCATAATTCGATTTGTTTTTCATCATAGCATACACTCATATCATAAACGCTTGCATGTTCGGCTCCATCACCCAACACCTTCAATTTAGACGACAAATGTTGAACCGATGATTTGAGATCTACAATATCGACCCAATCTTGACTTGCGTACTGCATCCACATCTTTAAATGGTGGAACTGAAATCGAACAAAAAAAAAAAACAATAAGCAACCTCCAATTTTTCAGTGATATAATACTCACATTCCCATTTTACTTGTAGTTACAAAGTGAGTGTATTCAACTAAGTTAGTAATGTTTATATTTCCATATAATTATCATCTAATATATGAATATTAATAAAACAATAAGAAATTCATTATAATTACTATTATTATTCAATCATATTGAATTTGACTAGAGTTATCGTTTTCACACCAAAAAAAACTTTGTAAGCTATGACCTAAAGAAATTCACTATAAATTATTACTATTATTCAATCATATTGAATTTGACTAGAGATCGCGTTTTCATGCCAGCAAAACTTTGTTGGCTCTGTCCTAAATACATCATCGTATATTTACCACCTGATGAGTTGATACAAGATATATCGTCATCACTGAATTGCAACGAAATACGTTTTGGTAGCCATGTTTTAAATAATTTATCATTGCTCACATCTTGCAAAGTTAATAAAATTGATTTACCAAATCGTGTAGAATAAGTTGACATATTTTTAATTATGTACACTTCATCAATTGGCAATGATGATAAGGCCTTTTGCTCTAGTATTTCAACCTCCTGTACAATCAAATTATTAATTTTATTCAAGTCTACTTTTGAAACGGACATGATGAAAATATATATGAAAATATAAACAATTTCCAACAGACAAATACACTCACCGTCTTCCTTCTATTACGAACTGAATAACACTCTACCAATTGCTAACTGCTGCAGATATATTCGTCTACTGATTTCATAGTGTGCCAGGCATTTCTTTTATATTAAACAGTGTGAGTCACCCCCACCATGAAACCGTGAAAGATTCACATTGCTAGTTGCTATCCACTAGAGATGCCTGACGTCACAGCCAAGCCCATCTCCCAACTTGATGCGATAACAGTTGCCGGTACGAGCAAGCAGTGGTCGTTGCGGTCTCGGAGAGGGTAGACGCTAGGCAAACAGTCCTCGGCTGCCGTTGTGTCACCATGGATAGCGGGGCTAGAGCGAACCTTCATCGCTTCAGGAGAGGTGAGGGCAGACCGATGAATACGCATTACTCTGCCACACGTCGTGGAGTGAACATGTCGCTCTCTAGCCGTTGAACGGTTATTGCTGTGACGTCACTCCACTACTAACTTGGTGCCCTAACACCGATGGAGCATTTATTACTTGGAGGATCTTCGAAGTATGCAGACGTATGTTTGTACATAGACAAACAAGCACATGATGAAACCCTGTACCGTGCATTCTCCTACACACACACATAAACACACAAAATCTCATATGAAAAAAAAATCTGAACGATCCATGCACCAGACACTTCAAGGTCACAACGCCTTGACTTCACTGCACAACAAAAAAAACTTCACCAAACAACAACCAATAAAAAAAGCAATTAATACGTCATAGTGGTGGGGGGAGGCCGAGAATCAGCTGTAAACAACTACTACCATAATTACACAGTTTTTCGAGTAGGATTATACGACCTAGTATCGAAGGACTTTGCCAAGTCCATAATTACCGCAAAACATTTCAAAGACTTGTGAAAGGCCCATATTGTTTGTTCGACGAAGTCGAGCATATATATTATATATACATATATATAATATATATATATATATATATAATATATATATATATATATATATATATATATATATATATATATATATATATATATATATATATATATATATATATTAGTGCCATAGGCGTAATGCATTCAAATTATTTACTCTCAACGAATTGAATAAATGAATTTATATGACTAAAATACAATATTTATTCTTGAAAAATATCATTCATACCAAAAAAAATAACAATTCTACTATGACAAATGTTGAAATATGTTCAGTAGTAGCCAAGACATTCTCCAACAAATAGGTATTTAGTTGAAGGGGACTGAAAAAACATTGTTTTTGAAGGTGGTATAAATAGATATTCCTTTGAATTATACTGTCAATAGACACATCGCACCCATCAATAAGACCGACTTGGCTTTTTAGCGGGGTTATTCGTGATATTCTTCAGTTTACTTCGAGAGCGCGTTGAATAAACAGCTATACAACATGGAAGCTAGTTGTTCGGGAATCGTGAAGCGTCCGAAATTGTCACCATTGAATATAAATGAAAGAACAATTGTTATGAATGTATATAATTCTTTAAGACTTACAATATCCGCCCGAAATAAAAAGTAAGGAGGAAGTAGTGCAAAAATGCGCGAGTATGACCGGTGTCAATAGATCGACAATTTTTAGAATTCTCAAGGAACTCAAGGAAAACAACAACTTTTCGAGCCGAAAGTATCCATCACTGGTAGAAAGTGTTTAGTTATCGATGAAGAAGTGAAGAATTCTATTAGGAGAACAGTACACTCTTTTTACATGAAAAACGAAATACCTACATTTTATAAAGTTTTGTCAGTTATTCGTGAAGACAGTTTTTTTCTGATATAAGAAGAACTCGATTATGGAAGATATTACATAAGCTAAATTTCACTTTTGGAAAGCAAGATATAAAGAGCATGTTAATAGAAAAATCAGAGATTGTAGAATGGAGAAGTAACTATTTAAGAGAAATAAAGAAAACCAAGCACTAGGTAAATCTATTTTTTATTTGGACGGAACATGGATCAATGAGGGTCATACCGTCTCGAAGGTTTGGCAAGATCAGAACATTAAAAGGCAGGTTGGTGAACTGGTTTGAAAATTCCAGTTAGAAAAGGTCGTCATCTCACATAGACAGCAGTGAAGGATTCGTGAAAGATGGATTGATGGTGTTTGAATCGAAGAGAAATGGATTATCATCAAGAAATGGATGCCATAGTATTCGAAGAATGGTTTAAAAACATAGTTGTAAAACTTTCGCAGGGATCCGTTATAGTAATGGATAACGCAAGTTACCACAGTAGACGAGTCGAGAAGCTGCCGACATCGTGTTGGAACAAAGCAGTGGTTACAAATGAAAGCTATTCCTTTTGAATCGACCATATTAAAAGCGGAGCTCCTCAACTTGGCTAAACGTCTTAAGTGAAAATTCGTCAGGTATGTCACCGATGAGATGGCGAAGACTGAAGGAATATCGGTTCTTCGGTTGCCCCCTTATCACTGTGAATTGAATCCAATAGAGTTGGTTTGGGCTCAAGTTAAAGGATTCATCGCAAGGAATAATAAGACCTTCAAGCTGTGTGAAGTAAAGAATTACCTATACAGTGATCTGGAAACAGTCGACCAAAAAGCTTGGGAAAAATGTATCCATAAAATAATCAGAATCGGAGCAGAGATGTAGGATCTGGATGATCGCATAGACTCATTATCAGAAAAAATTATTCCAGTTGTCATCCATCCTAATGAAACTGATTCATCCAGTGGAAAATCTCTCATCGAATCCCTGTAGACTTTTTTCAGATTAAAATTATCGCATAATGTCTTATGCGAAGTAAGTATTTCCATTAAATCTATAAAATTGTTTCTGAATCAACTATAAAATCCAATAAGGAATATGAATCTTCATTTCCAATGATAAAGTGTATCTCTCAGTGCAGCCACACTTTTCTACTTCCTGAAACTGTCAAAGTCGAAGCCGAAACGTCGAACAACGCATAATTTTGAACGCGGTTCAACTCGAAATCAGATGTTTAAATTTCTAACCGCGGAAATCTATTCTATTTGCATACTTATCTGGTGATGTTTCGAATACTTTATCCATTACCCTCCCTGACAAAACACAATTTCAATCATCGCTTCTAGAAAAGTACCAAACTAAGAACACTGCAAATTCTTTCAGATTCTCTCCCGTTGACGAACATACTGTACAGAAGTTTTTAAATAAAATCAGAAGCAACGCTGTAGGTTCGGACAGCATCTCACTTCGAATGATTCGTTTGGTGGAAACTCATCTCTTGGAATACATCACCTTTATACTGAATTCGTGTATCATTTCCTCGTGTTTTCCTTCCCCTTGGAAACATGCACTTGTGATTCCTTTGGCGAAGTGTAACTCTCCGACACATTACTCTGATCTTAGGCCCATTAGTATTTTACCCTCCCTATCTAAAACGCTTGAGCTGATTCTCAAAGATCAGATGATTGAATTCATCACTTCTTACAATATCATAACTAGCGTTCAGTCTGGGTTTCGTTCTCAACATAGCACGACTTCCGCACTCCTCTCCATAACGGATGATAATTTCAAAGCAACCGATAAAAATTATGTTACATGTCTAGTTTTATTGGACCTTAGACCGCAGTCTTTTATGTAATAAACTTAGTCACTTTGGTTTGGATAAATGTGCCGTAGATCTTATTGAAAGCTTTCTGGAACACCGAACTCAGTGTATCAGCCTTGATCACTTAAAATCTGCAGTTCTGAACAACAAATTTGGAGTTCCACAAGGTTCCATTCTTGGACCTCTCTTATTTAACATCTATATCTCAGATTTCTACAAATGTATTAAATTTTGCAATATCCATCACTACGCTGATGACACTCAAATTCACTTATCTTTTCCGGAAGGCAACCTGGAAGCACAAGAACTGATAAATAGAGATCTCAATTCACTGTATAACGTCTTGTGCGAACATAATTTGAAATTGAATGCTAAAAAATCATCATATATGTTATTTGGACCCAAATCTAAAAGGAGCCTTATTTCCAACCTCATCAAGATCCACATAAATGATGTTGCCTTGCCTTTCACTTCTGAATGCAAAAACTTGGGTTTGTGGATTGACTCCGATTTGAGATTTTCTAAACATATCAGTCATCTTTGTAAATCGTCTTATAACATTCTCAGACAAATTTTTCCCAATAGAGACATTCTTTCTACACAACTCAAACTTAAGCTTTGCGAAACTTTAATTTTCTCTAAATTATCTTATTGCGATTGCATATATGGACCTGCACTTACTCAATACGACTCTCTTCGCCTCCAAAGAATTCAAAACTCTTGTTTGAGATTTTCCTTCGGTATACGTAAATTTGATCACATCAGTAGTAGGTTTGATGACTCCGGATGGTTAAGACTTGAAAAACTACGCACTCTACACATCCTTACAAATACACATATAGATTACTATTAACAAATAAACCTGATTATTTATATAATAGACTTGTTAGTTTTTCCCAGACTAACAACTATTATACTCGAAATGGATCTGTCTTGGTCATTCCCAAACACAACTCGGCACTTTTTACTCGAAGTTTCTCCTATATTTCCGCTAAGCTGTATAATAAGTTGCCCAGTGACTTCATACTTTACACGATAATGACATTTAAAAAACGCTTGAAACTTCTGCTTAAATCCTGGTAATTGGTGCTCTGTATGTCGATTTTTGCAAAACCCTTATTATTATTCATTTCAATCAAGCTTTTATTATTGTGTTTATTGTTGTATTGGTTGATTTATCTTCTATTCTATACTTGTTATTATTATAGTTTTTATTGTATATTTTTGTAAGGTTGATTTGAAAAACAGCTTATGCTGATAATCCACCTGTTCATCTAATTTATTTTTGATGAATAAACTCGATTTATTATTATTATTATCTTCATTATCATACCGATGATCAATTTGATATTATCAGTGTCAATGATAATATAAAATTTATTTACATCAAAAGACGAATCAAAACTACAATTTATAATATTTCGATTTAAATAGGTTGGATAAAGAAAATGAATAGTCTTTAAAACGTCACCAGATGATACATATTTCTTTTAATATGCAAAATTTCGTAAATTCAAGCTAATGACAAATTTGATTTTTTTTCCCAAAAGCTAATTTATCAAATGCAGTAACTTTTTGCCCTTTCTACATTTGTATTTATTTGTATATTTAATATTCTGATTATTTTATAGATCTGTAGAAGGTAACTGTAGGTTGGATAAAGAAAATGAATAGTCTTTAAAACGTCACCAGATGATACATATTTCTTTTAATATGCAAAATTTCGTAAATTCAAGCTAATGACAAATTTGATTTTTTTTCCAAAAAGCTAATTTATCAAATGCAGTAACTTTTTGCCCTTTCTACATTTGTATTTATTTGTATATTTAATATTCTGATTATTTTATAGATCTGTAGAAGGTAACAATTCTAAATAATAAAAAACTATTTCAAATATAAATTGTCCTTCCCAAAATAAAATACTTGAACAAAATTAGTTTTCACCATATTTTAATTATCTTCTCATCATAGAGAATATATCAATAGAAAATTTATATTAATACCCCAGTCCGGGAGAGTCTATACCAGCGCGATCGCTCGCCATAAGGTTTGGCGCTTGCTATAACTGTCTAACGATTATTGCCTTTGGACTTGACCGTATATCGTTTGAAGATATTATTTGACATTTTTCCTAGATGAAAACACAAAGATACGGAAGATCAATTCTGTATTGTTGCAGCTTCAACGTAGTTAAGTTTATGTGAAATATAATTGAAATAAATCGAAATTGAAACCGAAAGACTCCAAAATTTTACCAATAAATTTCCATTTTTCAACGAAAATTTTGATAATCAGCAATACTATGAAAGCAGCCAGCATGATAAAACCACAATTCCGAAATCTATCTATCTAGTGATACTCAATAGATCGACGGGTGAGTATAAATAACAGTGTAACCAGAACTGTCACATTTGGTGTATCACAAGGCACTGTGATAGAACCATTATTGTTCACACTATACATAAATAGCTCAATTCAAAAGGAACATTTCTCAGTTTTGCTGACGATTTGGCAATAATTCATACTGCAGATAACTTAGTTCACGGCCAGAATTAGGATTAGTTCCCGGCCGAAATCTCTGAATAGACTGAATGCATCGGCTAAGAAATGTGTTCGAAGTAACTCTTAAAAAATCACCACTGGTTGGGGTCATAAATATAGTTAAAAGAGTCAACCACTTGGGCCTGAATTCTTTGTCTAAATCGATAAAAGTGTTAACGATTAATACCTACTCGAAACATCATGGTGCCTTTCGTTTCGAGAGAAAAGAGCATTTCAACGATATGCGATGAGAAAATACGAAGATGATAAGTATAAATTAATATAAAATAATTAACATAAAGATCCAAGCAGATGGATATTTTGAACGACTGCTCGATTGCAGTTATGAAAAGTAAATTTTCTAACTAAAATTTATAATACAAAATAAAAATCAATAAAGAAATAAAGTGTATCTAAACTAAATAGTTGTAAGAAAAACACTACAATAATATTTACATGTTTGATGAAATATTTTGTCGGCCCATAACAAGAAAAATGATTTTGCTAAAATAGTTTTTCAAACCGAACACAGAAATTCTTATTTAAATTAGAGTGGTTTATCTTGGGAAGTCTCTTTCGACCAATTCAATAGTGACCATCTTCCCATATTCATTAGAAGCAGCACTACTTATGACATAAGTTCTGAATACCAACCAATTTGGCGTCTCAAACGTGCAAATCAAGACGATTTGACACATTATGCAGCCCTTATCGAGGACAAACTTTCTCATATATCTTGCAGAACTGCTCAAAACGTCAACTCAATAGTTAAAAGATTTACCAACATCATTATTGAATCAGCAAACTCGGCCATCGGAAAATGTACCATTGTCTCGCATCATCACCCAGTACCATGGTGGAATGATGAGTGCCAAAAAGCAACAACTGAATGTAAACAATCTTTCAATAAATTGAAAAGACATTTCTCCATCGGAAATAAAATTGAATTCCATAAGCTCAGAGCACGTGAAAAATGCATCTTGAAAGGAAGTAAACCCGAATCTTGGATCCATTATGTGTCTACAATGAACCAAAATACCCCTGTTTCTGAAGTATGGCAGAAAATCAATAAAATCAAAGGAGCAAAAACTAAACTTGGAGTGACTCAACTAATCAATAATCATCACTACTAACCACGAAAAGTCAAACTTACTAGCTGACAGCACTCTAGCAGCACCAATTACTCTGACATATTCTTAGAGTCAAGGAAAATTATTGATGATGAGCCACTAACAATTGATGATGACAATGGCAATCCCTTAAATGCTAACATAACCATGGAAGAACTTGAAGAAGTGTTAGCTAAGGTGAAAAGTACCTCCCCGGAATCTGATGATATCCCTTATATTTTCTTGACTAAACTTCCTCCATCTGGCAAGCATTATCTTCTAACAATCTTCAACAACATTCTTCAATCTCGCCAATTTCCTGCAAACTGTTTGTATGCTATTGTTCTACCTCTCCAGAAAGAAAACAAACCACGGTCAAACCCTCAATCCTACAGGCCTCTCTGACATGTACCATGTCTAAGGTACTAGAGAAAATTCTGAACGCTAGACTCCAATTCTTCCTGGAAAAGAACAACTTAATAATTCCTCAACAAAGTGGTTTTCGTAAACATCGGTCCACCACTGATAATTTAGTAATTATGCAATCAACCATTCATGAAGCCTTTGCAAACAATCATAAAGTTATAGCTGTCTTCTTCGATATAAACCGAGCATTCGACACAGTATCAAGAAGGCACCTTTTGAACCAGCTGAAATCGTGGCAAATCCAAGGGAACCTTCTTGCTTTCGTGGCTCACTGTCCAACAAAAAAAATCCTAGAAAATGGCACTCCTCAAGGTTCAGCCCTCAGTGCGACCCTGTTTCTAATAGCTATCAATAGCATCCTAAATGAAATCAGGAGTCCAGTGAAAGGTCAACTCAACGCCGATGACTTGGTCCTTTTTGCCAGCTTCTTACCGCTGGTAAGTCATAGTTACGACCGCACCGGGGGGCCTGGGGGGCCGGTTAGGCTCACCCCACACCAACAGGATTTCGCAGGGCTTCCTCCCGCTCACCGAACCCGGAATTGCTTCCTTACATCTACTTAGTGTGGCTAACCAAGAGACAGGACCATCGGCAGCGTTCGACCGAACGTTCGTACAAGTTAACTAAGCTCTTCTTTCGCCAGAGAGTGCTCGCGTCGCACACCTGCCCCCGCCAACCATGCCAAATCAATTGGGAATATGGTCCCGGAAGTGGCCGGTCGGAGTCCTAAGCTCGGATACTAGTAGCTCCGTCCAACCGGGGTCCGACACCTCAAGTGTCTGCCTTGGTGCCCTCCAAGACTAGACTCGGATACTAGAGCCCGGAAGGACCGCGAGCCCCGACACCTCGAACGCTCGGATCCGTACAGAAGCAGGCGAGGATCACGGAACAGCATAAGCCGTCCAGTGCCTCTGAATGGGGCTGCAATGCACCCATGAATGGATTACCGCAACCCTGTATCCCTTTACCCGCTAGCGGAGCCGCTGCCCCTAAGAGGCCAACGCCAGTTGGAGATGAGGCTCACTAGCCTCCAGCCGCGAGCGGGCACTCACCTCCCCCCTAGAACTCATGTTAGGAAAGTTCCTTTTCCAACGTTTGATGAGTAACCGACGAGGACTCTCACGAGCATCCTCTACCACACATCATATGTCGAAGATGTCGCGCCCATTACCCGTATAGGTGCGGGATAGGGCGGTTCATCAACAACGTTTGGGTGTACGCCGTGTGGTCTGCACCGCATACCCTTACGTTACCCCGAGGGGCACTCATGTTAGGAAAGCTACCTTTCCAGCGTTGGATGAGTAACCGCCGAGGGCTCTTGCGAGACACCTCTCCCACACATCTAGCTTGAAATCGGCCAACGCCTGTTGCCCGCAGGTGCGGGATTGGGTGGTTGACCGATAACTTTACTGGGTGAGTGCCGTGTGGTCTGCACCGGGGGACTGTCAAACACCCTTAAGAGAGAGACAGTGATCCCCCGCCACTCACCCTGCACAATTGCCAGCGGTGCGCACATGCACAATACAAACCTTTTTACAACAAGCACTCACAAGACTCGAATGGTGGTCAGAAAGTACACTTTTCAACAACTAAAACTAAATGCATTATTTTCTCGAAGCAATCTGAATTCTTTTTCCCTGACCTGATCCTGAATGGCCAAAAACTAAAATATGTTGAAGAAATAAAATTCCTTGGAATGGCCCTCGACAGAAGACTCAACTGGAAATCACATATAAGAAATTTGAAACTCTCCTGTCAAAGAGCGATGAACCTATTGAAAGTACTGTCAAATCATTCTTGGGGAGCTGACTGTAACACCTTACTGACCTGTTATCGAGCTTTAATTAGATCCAAGTTGGACTATGGATGCATTGTATACTCTACTGCCAAACCCTCACTTCTCAAAACTCTTAGTGTGATACAACACTCTGCTATCAGAATCGCCCTGGGTGCATTTCGCCCTAGCCCCGTGGAGAGCCTTCTTGTGGAAGCCAATGAACCACCCCTAGACCTCCGCCGAGAAAGCATGATCCTAGCATACACAGCAAGAATATCATCCAATAGGAACAACCCTGCTAACCATTACATCTTTGCTGATAGATTCACCCACCTCTTTGCACAAAATGACAAAATCCCGTTACCCCTCTATTCTAGATTATCCAAACTACCAAACAACCCAATTAATTCTGTTAACATCCTCCCCTTAAATTCGAATATTCCACCTCCCTGGACAATTAATCTCCCGCAGTGTAACACCATGCTGATTAACTATCCGAAAAATCAAAGTACTCCAGCCATAATCCAAAGAGCATTCTCTGCACTGTTATCCAACTACAGGGACTACAATCACATCTACACCGACGTGTCTAAAACATTAGGTGGAATAGGAGCTGCAGTTATTATGGTAAACACACACTTTTCTTATCATCTGCTGTCAACTTGTAGTGTTTACTCAGGAGAATTATTAGCAATAGCCAAAGCCCTTAATACACTGTAGAGAATTAGAAGGAAACTCTGGTATTCTTACTGACTCTTTCAGTGCTGTCCAAAGTATCAAGAAACTCTACCCCCGGAATGCCATTCTTCATATCATTAAAAAAGAACTATGGGAATTATCTCAGAGCAATAAATGTACTGAAATAATCTGGATTCCCTCCCTTACAGGAATTGTGGGCAACGATAAAGCAGACGAACTAGCTAGGCAAGCATGCTTCAACCCTCTCGCCAACCGTACCCAAAAAATTCCTCATCAAGACTACCACTTCGTAATCAAGCAACACATGATGAATAAGTGGAAAGAAAGATGGACTTCCTTAGAAAATAATAAGTTGAAAGAGATTAACCCTGGCTTGTCCCCTCAGAATTACTACTCAATCTCGAGAAGATATCAAGTTGTTCTCTTCCGTGTAAGAATCTGACACACCAGATTATCGCACCAACACTTCATGAAAAGAGAAGATCCTGCAAAATGCATATACTGTGATCAGAAAAATAGTGTTAAATACATCTTCAACGAGTGCCCGGCTTATGAAGAGAACAGACGTCCGTCAGTCAAAGTTACCCGGTGATTTCGGTCGAGCATTAGAGCTGAAGAATATTGAAAATCTTATTCATTTTTTGAAAGACATCAATGTTCTTGACAAAATTTAATTGTTTTAATCTTTCTTTTTTTTTCTCAATTTCATCAGTATTGTAATCGATTGTACTTCCGCTAATAACCCCCGAGGTTGATGCGGTTATTTTGAAATAATAAAAAAAACTAGAGTGGTTAAAGTTCAAAAAATCACAAAAAAGAATTCATTTTTTGCAACCGTTCAAAATTGAAAAATACGCAAGTACCTGATATAGCGGAACATTACGCCAAGATGATGTGGATGTTTTATTGATCCCAAACTGCATATGAATCAAATAAACCCATTCTCATTGAAGTTACCGTGAAGACAAGAAAGTTTTTCTGTGAGAAGATTCATCATAAAACATAAACGCGTTATTTCAAATAGGCCGATATGGAATAGCTTTTCGAAATGATTCACACAGATCAGACTGTTAAATTATCATGACAAATTTTATAGGTTCCCTTCTCATAAAGCTCGTATCGAATCAATTTTCTCATACCTCGCATACTTCAGCACTATTATAAAGACTCATTAAAAATAAAAAACAAAGAACCATTAAATACAAAAATCTTAAACCGCAACAAACAAGTGATTGGTTGAGGCAATAAACTTGTCCATCTGACACGAGGCTAATAATTCATAACAGAAACCACATAAATTACAATTCACAAAAACTAGAAGCTGTCAATCAAATTTTCTAACCTCAAGTAATGAGGCACGCGGTCTCGGCGCAGGGCAATTATTGAATGATTTCTTTTCAGATACTTGGGGTAGACCATATATATGACCAGTGACGGAGAATTTATTATTTTTCGCCAATCAGAGTTGGTTTATGTTGAACTAAGAATTATTTATTTGTTAGTAACACACTAAATAATTTCATAACATGAATAGTTGAAATTGAAAGAGGGATATTTCTAGGAGAGGTCAATTGATGGGAAAAAGCTTTTTGACTTTAACTTCTCCATATTTGTAAAAAAATTGTAAAAACTTCGATTCCCGTTTGGTTGATCTGTTTAAAATATGTTTTTCCGTTAACTAGCTGTTGCCTCCCTAAGAACGACAACTATCAAAAGTCGAAGCTTGTGCAAGCTAAGGATTAACGAGGTCCTAACTTTCAGCGTGGGATTCCTAGCACGGTTACAACATAATGCAGGATAGGTCAATATAACGAAACAAGATCGATTTCTCAAACCCGTCGAATTTTATTTTCAGAAAAAAATCTTTTCAACTTTGTCAGCCACTGTGTGTGATTCAGTCCTCAAATATTGAGTAGTATCCACCTACTATTTGAATTTATTGAAATGCATATCAGGAAATGATCTTATAATGTAATGACAAGTCAACATACGGAAGCGCAGAATGGACACGTATTTTTATTGAATTCGCGAGGTTTGGTGATCTGAATAATATTTTCAAATTCTTATTAGTTGGGAAAGGAATAAAAAATTCTTCGTAGATGAACAATTTAGTCTTTTTGTCAACGTTTCGGACTTTATTTGAATCCATCGTCAGGGATCTATAATAAAATAATGTCATGAGGAAACAGTATACATGTCAATACATGTTGCAAATTGATATAGTTTTAACTAATCTCATATATTGTGAAAAAGAACGACTTCAAACTGGAAATTTCCACTTTAGTCTCGAAATTCTGACTTGAATATCGAAATTACGACTGTAAACTTGAACTTCAGTCAAAGTTTCGAGGTTAAAGTCGTAATTTTTCAAGTTTAATAAGTAAGGTGGATGACATATCCCTTTAAGGAGGCGACATCTATGGGATCGACAGAGAACTTAATCCTCGAATATCAAAGATAAACGAGACTCTTCAAGACGATCACTTGCAAAGCCAAGCTTCAACATCGACCACCAATGAGGTTGGTCCTCTTACCGCAGCTCTTACCGCAAGGCAACTGGTGGAAAATCAGAGCACAGACACAACGCTTTTGTGACCCATTGTACATCCTCCCGAGGAGTTGTCCTCCTAGGTCGTCGTCCATCCTGTCCTTTCCAGGAAGGTGGACAGGTCGCTGGGAGACATCTCCTTTATATCGGCAGGTGTAGGCCAAGACTCGCCGAACACACACTCTCTTATTGACGATAACTCCGGTCATGCCTGACAGTCTCATCTTCCTGTTCACACATCCTGCATAGTGTGTCCTGCTAGTGTGTCCACTAGCCCCATATTATGTAGGTGTTTCCTTAGCTGACAGTGGCCAGTCAGAAATCCTACTGTAAGGCGTAGATTTTTCCTGGTCATCGCCAGATATTTCTTCGGCGCCAGCTTCCCAGGGTCGCCCAAGGTGATCCTGGCAAGATTACATCCTTTGATTTCATCCCATCTCTTTAAAGATTGAGCATGGGTGTAACTTTTGACTAGTTCCGCAATTGTCGAAGTCATCAGGCCGTGGGTGCCACTTGGTCCTAAAATTCTTAGTCCAGCCGCTTCCTTGGCTAAAGAGTCGGCAATGCGATTACCTTTACTCCTGTCGTGCCCTTTAACCCACCTCAGGATAATGTTATTATCTACCGAGGCTTTGGCTAAATCTTGGTGGCACTCTAGTGCTAGCCCTGAAGTAACACGGTGTCTGTTCAAGGCTAATAGTGCTTGTCTGCTATCAGTGCAGATTGTTATGTTTTTGCCAGAAATTTTTTTCTTGGTTATTTCTTTTGTGACGATTGAGATACCAGCCAGTTCTGTTTGGACCACGCTGGTATTTCTTCCCATTCCCCACCTAATCCTTAGACTCAGTGATCTGGAGTACACTCCACATCCTGAGCCTTCTTTGGTTTTTGAGCCATCCGTATAAATCCGTATTGCATTTGTAGCATCTGACTCTGTGTTCTGCTTAATTTGTATTTTGTAGGGTTTATTAAACACAAACCTGGGTTCAATTGCATCACTTGTTGCCTGCAACTGTCCTTTAAAGAACTCGCCTAAGTGAGACACGTGTGTTGTATATCATTAGGATCATCATTACTTTCCCTGAGGTTGCGCTAATCGGGCCCTATCCCCAAATCCGCGATGCATTCGGGAGAGCGCGCCACCAATATCAAACAATGACCACTTCTACACCGTAAGGTACCTAAGTGATCATTGGGTCCGACAATCATGTGCCCTAAGTAGACGCAGTGAGTCAAGAATGACAGCCCACTTCATTGTACGGTTGGGATTTCTGCTACAGTGCGGCAAGTCACTCCAAGAATCAGAAAGAACATCTTAACAGAGTGGCTGGATAGAGTCTGTGGAGTTCGAAAAGAAAATCTCGAAATTTCATGCGTTTTTCCTTTTTTTGTCGGATGATATTCCTGTCGTCGGCAGCTGAAAACTCCACGACGAAAATCGTCTTGCTCTGATGACCGAAATGAACTAGTTACATCAAGCTTTTTAGCTTGTATGAGCCTGAGGGTTGGGAATTATTAATTCAAGTAAATTCGGTACTTCTTATTCTCCACAGCATCCCTCGAGACACAACGGTGTCTCGTCAATACTGTAAAAGTATTATTATTATTATTCTCATTCAACATACGTACGGCTGATCCGATTCCCAAGCACAAAGCACTATTTGATATAGTTGATGAAGCCTTTTCGACGAAGAATCACGTTACACTATTGTTTTTTTCAGTACCAAAAAGTACTGTAAATGTTACCTTTTTATTTCTGAGCTTGATATCTAGTTTCCGTTTTGAAGAGGAGTACTTTTTACGTTCGCACACACAATAGAACTTTTGAGAATACATTGTTTGAAATTATTCTTTCAGTTTTCTGGTGATAACCTGGGCTGAAAAGTCGCGGGCCTAAGAAAGAAAACGCATTTTTTCGTTCAAAATTGGCTCCATTTATCAACAAAATCATTCCCGCGCTGCTCTAACATTTCAATGCCACTTTTGTTGAACGATTTTTCTTTTGCCTCAAAATAGGCCTCAGTTTCAGCTATAATATTTTCATTCGAGCGAAATTTCTTACCGGTAAACATTTTTTTTAAGGTCGACAAACTGCCAATAGTTGCTCGGAGCCAAATCTGGCGAATATGGTATATGCGGGAGCAATTCGAAGCCCATTCCGTGTAATTTTGCCATCGTTTTCATCGATTTGTGACACTGTGCATTGTCTTGATAAAGCAGCACTTTTTTTCTTCAGATGGGGTCTTTTTTCCGCAATTACGGCCTTCAAACACTCCAATAACGCTATATAATATTCACTGTTGATGGTATTTCCTTTCTCAAGATGGTCGATGAATATTACACCACGCACATTCCAAAATACCGATTCCATAACCTTTCCAGCTGATTGTTGTGCTTTCAGGTCCTTTGAACGAGGTTCACCAATTGCTCTCCACTCATATGACGATCGTTTTGATGCCGGAGTGAAGGGATGGTTCCATGTTTCATTTATTGTCACAAATCGACGGAAAAATGCCGGTTTATTATGTTTAAACACGGCCAAACATCGCTCAGAATCAACAAGACGTTCTTGTTTTTGGTGAGCTCGCGCGGCACCCACTTTGAACAGAGCTTTCTCATAGTCAAATGTTCATGGAATATAAAGCCAACACGTTCTTTTGATATCCTTACAATGTCAGCTAACTCACGCAACTTCACTTTTTGATCATTCAAAACGATTTTGTGGATTTTTTGTATGTTTTCTGGTGTTACTGACTCATTTGGACGTCCACTGTGGTCTGCATCATCGGTATCTCTTCGACCACGTGTGAAGTCAGCAAACCAACGTTCAATTGTTATTTTTGATAGAGAAGAGTCCTTATAACACTTTTTAATCCATTTCTTCACTTGAACGGCATTTTCCCATCAAGAAGCAGTGTAAAATTGAAACACGAAATTGTTTTTGTTCCATTGTTTTGGAAATAACAAAAGTAGTGTCACTCTTAACACAATAACTCAAAAACTCACTAGTAGAATATCATGAAATTTCAACAGTTTTCTTTTGAAGGTTAGTACTACAGCCATCTATATGTTAGGTCCAAGATTTTTTTCAGCCCGTGTAGCTAGTACGTTATACTATCTGCCTTATTGAGTCCATATTTCTTTACAGAATCATGCAAATTTTCATTACGTAGGAATGGAAATTCATAGACTGGATCAGCTGGTATATCAGTAGTTTAGTACGACTATGTAATTATAAATTTTGAAAAGAATGCATATTCAGAGAAAACTACTGTTGAAACAGATTTATGCCACAATCTAATATTGTAATGTTAAACATTTCTGTATTAATTTTACAAAAAAAGCTTTGAAAGTTTTAACGCATAACATTTTTTTTTTTTAATAATAGAGTCACATTTTGTAAATTTACTACACGATTTATTTCAACTCTATTCAGAAAAATTACAAAAGAATTTTGAATTTTTAGTAAACTTACATCTGAAGTTTGTATTGTTATATTACAATACACACTATGTATTTTTGTGTAGCAAGTTCAACCGAAGTCAGTTTAACTTTGTTTTAGAAAATTACAATAAATTTGTTGTTTTTTTTGGAAACATTTGGTGGACATTTGTTTTGTATTATTAAAACACACTCTTTGTAAATTTGTTAAACAAATTTGGAAAAAGTTAATTTGTAATTTCAAGAAACTGCATTGCAAATTTACTACGCATTCAGTTCAACATAGTTTTAGAAAATTACAAAACATTTTTTGCTTTTTTTGTAAAAATTTGATGGGCGTTCGTTTTCTATTATTACACAATATTTGTGAATTTGTTAAGCAAATTCGGTGTTTTGTAATATCACAATACAAACTTTGTAATTTTGTTAAACAAATTAAGTGAAAAAATTTGAAATTTTAAAATGCTGAATTGCGCCAGCGTGGTCCAAACAGAACTGGCTGGTATCTCAATCGCCACAAAAGAAATAACCAAGAAAAGAATTTCTGGCAAAAACATTACAATCTGCACTGATAGCAGACAAGCACTATTAGCCTTGAACAGACACCGTGTTACTTCAGGGCTAGCACTAGAGTGCCACGAAGATTTAGCCAAAGCCTCGATAGATAATAACATTATCCTGAGGTGGGTTAAAGGGCACAACAGAAGTAAAGGTAATCGCATTGCCGACTCTTTAGCCAAGGAAGCGGCTGGACTAAGAATTTTAGGACCAAGTGGCACCCACGGCCTGATGACTTCGACAATTGCGGAACTAGTCAAATGTTACACCCATGCTCAATCTCTAAAGAGATGGGATGAAATCAAAGGATGTAATCTTGCCAGGATCACCTTGGGCGACCCTGGGAAGCTGGCGCCGAAGAAATATCTGGCGATAACCAGGAAAAATCTACGCCTTACAGTAGGATTTCTGACTGGCCACTGTCAGCTAAGGAAACACCTACATAATATGGGGCTAGTGGACACACCTCTATGCAGGATGTGTGAACAGGAAGATGAGACTGTCAGACATGTCCTGTGCGAGTGCCCGGAGTTATCGTCAATAAGAGAGTGTGTGTTCGGCGAGTCTTGGCCTACACCTGCCGATATAAAGGAGATGTCTCCCAGCGACCTGTCCACCTTCCTGGAAAGGACAGGATGGACGACGACCTAGGAGGACAACTCCTCGGGAGGATGTACAATGGGTCACATGTGGCCTAAGTGCGTGGGCTTACACTCACCCTCCCTACTCTACTGATACAGATGCTGAATTGCGAAATCAATAAATATGAACACCGTGATTTTCTAAAACAAGTTTTTTAAATTCTCCATTGATTTACAAATAAAGCATATTATTGAAGATCTTGAACAATCTAATTGGATATGGTTATTAATAGTGAATACATCCAAAGTTATAACTTTGCTATATAATATTGCAAATAATAATGTTGAATGAGAAATGCGATTTATAGACATCTTATAGGTACGTTTTAGAAAAATGGAAATGCTTGGTCAAATTACAAAGCACTATATTATTTGCAAACAAAAGTTGTTAAAATACTGAAAGTATTTGTAAAATTTTAATGATTTCATACTTATTCCAGTTAAAAAAAAATTTTATCAATTCACAAAAAATTACAGTGAATTAATTTACAAATGATATTAGTAAATTTCGAAAACGGTTCAGTATAATTACAATACGTATAAAAAAAAATGGAAATTTCTGTCAAATTACAAAGCATTATTTCTAAACGAAAATTTAAAAAATACTAACTAAAATTTTTTGTAAACTTCTTATAATCTCATTTTAATTCCAGTTCCAACTTTTTTTATAATTTTACAAAAATTTGAAGGGAATCAATTCACAAATAATATTTCTGAATTAAAAAATTTTTCTTTCGGAACTGACTTACGGTTTGGTAAAATTAGAATAAGTTTAGGATTATTTGATGATGATTGTCAAATCACGACTCAGTTTAGTAGGATTCCAAATATTTTTTGGTAAATTACTCAAATCGTATTGAATATTGTATTGGCAACACACTGATTTGAAATTCAACTGATCATTTGTTTTGAAGTACATTTGTAATTTTACAGACATTTTCAACAGTGTACTTGTTGTAGCAATGATAATATTGGCTCTTGATAAAACAAAACTCTCTCAACTTCGATGAGGAATTATCACTTTTGAAATAATGTTGATATCAACCGATTTCTCGTAACAGGAAACTCGAGTTGAAATTGTAAAATTTCATGATGAAAAAAGTGTTCTGAAAAATCATCGGGTATCTGGAAATATCCTGATGATATTCCATTATTATTTCTGAGAAGGCAGAAATAAATCTGATTAATTGTGTGTGAAACAGTTGAACAGTAACCAATATTTAAACAATTATAAAAAGCGTCCGTTCTCATTTAAAATGTTTTAAACATTTCCTATCTATCACAGGATTGAAAGGCACAAATCAACCAAATTCAAACTTAACGATAAAAATCCCAGAAATAATTGCTCGCTACAATTACAAGCCAATAACAATAGGACTATTAACCAATTAAATGCAATTTGTTGAGAACAACACACGCGATTTTGAGATGTCAGTGTGAAGATTGATGGATCAAGTGAAATTCTTAGTCTTTCGGCAGTACCTTGGATGTTTCGATGGGAAGTAAATCACAAGATTGAATTTTTGAACAGTGGCGTGCCTACCCTCCAATCAATTTCAATTATTTTGAAAAGTGTAGTTATTTACTAGTTACTTGTCAAACATCCATACTGATATCGATATTGACGTATCGAATATTTGAAACACTCCTCCAAGTATTATACAGTATTTTTTTCAAGAGTTAAACATATATGGAAATTACACGCATCACAAAAAGCTGGGGAATTAGCTATTGAATGAAATGAAATATTCAGTATATGAAAATATTCAGAATATAATGGGCTTGTTTCATGCAATGGAAAATGATACGGGTTTGCTTATAAACTGATCGAGTTGGGGATAATCGCTCCAAAAATCTCTTCATATTTGCAGAAAAAAAATTCGAAAAGCAAGAATTTAAATTGGCCGCGTGTCTGTTGACCAATAAAATTGATCGTGTTTAGAGCGTAGTTGCCAAGTGTATTGGTTTTCAATATCCAATCACAGATCTGATGATCCAATTTGACAGACGCCATTTTTGTTGTTATTGTTGTCAACTCGGTGTGAAATCAACTGTTACAATTATCTGATTAAATAACGTTTTTTTTTTAAAAGGTAGGTCTTGGAGGGTGCCTATTTTGCTGCATATTCCGTCTCATTAGTTTACATTCCGAAAAATAATTTTTCAGGTTATTTTTGGATAATTTTACCATTACTACCTTGGCCGAGATAAAATAAAAATTAAATCAAAACTCTCCATTCTTCGACAAAATACAAAGTCTGTATTGAATGTCATATAAATAAAAGGGACCTACTAAATATACCATCTACCGTTTCAATTTTTCATTCTTCATTTCGGTACCAAAGTATTGCAAATTTTTCAAGTAAAATTTATCGATCACTTCAAAATCGACTTTTGGTAAGTTGTCGGTGTCAGCTTTAACAAAACTAGGCTCAACATTCATTTTAAACTATTTAAACAAAAATACGAAATTATGTGTAGAAACCATTGACATTAGAAAGAGCACATTTTCGCATACACTACAGGGGGCGCTGGCTGACTGGATGACGATATGGCTAATATACCAGTAACGTTGAATTTCTTATTTTTGGTGGGTGGCATGAAAGCATAATTGATTTATTTTATTAGGGTTCATGAACATTCGAAAACCATTTGAAAATACAGCTCGTTAAATTCTATTTAGAATCATATTTAGATATAACTTGTACTATATCAGTTATCAAGGCAAATATTGTTGTCCATGTTTATGCTCAATTCGTGTATTCGAACGATCTTATTTGTGTATATTAATTTGTTTGCTGGCTTCATTTTTCATTATTTGAATCGTTAACGGGTTCATATACACTTCCATAATTGAATTGATAATTATAGGCTTCGTAAATTTTACGTTTGGCAATGTTGATTATTTCTATTGTTCCTATTGGTCAATCGAACAAGAAGCGGGAATAGGAGCTTGACGTCACCGCCCTACCACATTCGATTTTTAATAATTAATTACGAGAAAACTACGGTACTTAGAGAGCTTAAACAAAGTGCACTGTTTTTCAATTTGAAATTTTTATCACGTGAACTATAAAACAAAAATCATGACACAAGCCTATTGAGACGAACGAAATGAAAACTGGAGGATATTCATTTCATGAAGTTTTTTACTACATGAAACGGACGTAATGGTTTCTTTCTGCAAATAGATGAACGAGACAATACGATTTTTAAGAATATCAAACAAATCAAACCTTATTTGATCCTTTAAGCTTACAAACTTATTGAACACGTCACTTAAAACTCGATAAACAAAACACGATACATAAAACAAATATGAAGACATTCACGTTAAGAAGAGAATGACGTCATTTTTGGTAATTTTGTATATCCGACATAACAACGTTGAATTTCACAATGAAATACGTTCAATAGCAATGAAACTAGTAAAATTTCATTTTGTGAGTTGCTCAACTGATAGTGAAATTTCAGACGTTGCCGAATCGAAAAAAACTCGAAAACTGTCAATCTCTCTTTTCTTTTCAACACTAATCATTTCATTCAATATGCCTATAGCATTGTCGAAACAGTCTCAACAAACCCTAGCGTTTTTAATAGAGTACTTAAAAAGAGAACGAGAGAATGAAGGACTTTTACTTTCACTAACTGCTGTTCAAAATAGTTCACATGTTGGCAACGCCGTATCTTGTCATCTTGTGACGTCATTCTATTCTCAACCAAATATCCTATATTAACGAAAACGTCCAATGAATTCACTGATGACACAGGGGCAGAGGTCAAGAAGAAGACCTTTAATTTTTTTTTTGAATGCGTGATCTTTGTCTATATTTTTTTAATCATCAGGAAGGCTGTTACATAATCTGAGTCCAGAGATATCTAACACTTTTGAGAAAGTGTTAGACGAGTGTTTGGTATACGATAGTCATGTTTTCTGCGAGTATTATAGTTATGCATTGACTCATTTCAAATAAGTTTTTCACAATTTTTATGAATATGGACTAACAATTCTCGAATGGAAAGTGTATAGAAAGAAAGGATCCTCAATTGTTTAGATAACACCTAAAAAAAGTATTTGATGATACATTTGCCAAGCATCGCACTATTCTCTTCTGAGCCATAAATACTTACCGGACAGCAGAAGAGCTACTCCAAATTGCAATCCTATGTATGTTCTCGGATTGTTTTTTCCGAAAGTGAAATAGTAACAGTCCATGTATTGTATATCAAACATTGATCAAAGACCTCTTTTGTATAAAGATGGAGAGGTAGAAAGCCAATACTTTTCTCCCCTAGGATTCACAAGTTTTTTGTATCAAGATAAGAAAGTAGCAAGCCAAAACCTGTTTTTCCCAAAAATTTATTTTTTTTGAAAATATACCCCTTTCAATTCTACAGTAAGTATTAAAAGATAAGTGAAAATGTAACACATGATCCTAGTTTTATGTCGTCATCATCTACTTTAAATATAATGATGGAAATTAACTTTTCTCATTCTGATGAGTGTAAAAAGATACAAAACTTGTTTGTAAGTATTCAAAAATAGAGAATTATCATATCATATAACCAAGAACATAATGCAGAAATGTTTGTATCAATTTTATTCCGAATTTGCCGGAGAGGAGTCATCTGCATACAAACATGTAAATGCATCTGGGAGTATTAGACGTAACGCATCCATATATAACGGAAATAAAACATGCCCTGATTCTGAACCTCGAGGCACACCAATTTTGACCGGCAAGTCGGTAGATACATGTGTATGTCTTTTAACGTCTTTTTCATGGTTTATCATTACTTTCTGCAGCCGTCCAGTTAGATAAGAAGACATCCAATCATGAAGCATCCCACAAATACCATACTGGTATAGTTTATTTAGTAAAATTCCATCCTGAACGCAATCGAAGGAGCAGCTCAGATCAAGGAATACTCTAACTACGTCCTGAGTCAAAAGATTCTAGAATGACAGTAACCTTACGAAATCTGTGCTGATTTTCCCAAATGGTATTATTTACATAAAAAAGTGAGTAATTGCTCCAATATTGCATATTCAAAAATATTTGTATAGGTATAACTTAAAAAAAAAATAAAGTTGATCGAAAGCAAAGTTCGCGTAGTGAAATGAAAGCAGAGTACCGTACCAATATGCCGTGTAGCCCCCCTTGTATTAATAATAGCTTGGTAGGTATCTGTTGAGCATGGTTGCAATAAGATTTACGATATCTCGTCGGTTGTTCACAGTCCAAAGCTCTCAGAGAGACTGAGAAAATTGTGTTGTATCAAATGTCCATTGTCAGCTCAGAAGTCTTCTTCCTATTAAATCGCATACATGTTCAATGGGATTGAGATCTAGAGACTGCGCTGATCACGGCAAAACAGCAATATTGTTTGTGAAAATTCATGCAATATCCTGGCTGTATAGGAGCGTACATTATCGTGCATGAGTTGAAAATGAGCCCCAAATCTTGATGCATAAGGAACCACAATAGGTTGCAGAATAGTATCACGGAAGGTAATTGCTTTGAGAAAGCAATCTAAACAAATGAGCTTTGTTTTTCCTCTCGAGCTAATACTGCCCCATAGCATCGCTGTACAGTTTGGCAAATCTAGATGCGCCTCTCAATATTGGATAGGCAGTAGATCAGAATACATCTTGTTAGTACAGTAAGTGGTTGAATTGGACTGGAAAATAGGGTTCTCAGTGGAAAAAGCAGGAACAACGTATTAAGATGAACTTTTTTTCTGATGTGAATTTTATCGTGGGTTCCCTTGAGCTCAAATAATTCAAGACAACGTTAATATCATCTGGGTTTTGGTCCCAAATAGCGAATACATCATCAACATATCTCCACCATATATCTGGTAAGTTTCGATGTATGTTTCCTCAAAATAGTATATGAAAATATTACTCGGAATCGGTGACAAGGATGAGCCCATTGCCATTCTAAATTCTTGTTGATAAAAATCCTCCTTGAACTGGAAAAACGTTTTATCGGATTGTAATTCCTGAAGTTCCAGAAGAGCTTCTACATTCAGTTTTGTTCTATTTTTGAGATAACCCTCTATTGCATAATGTTCCCATTTGGGAACTTTTCATTTATACCTTTTATACACCCCCTGTATACAACCAATATTGGAACTCTGCATGCCTGGTGGTCCCTTTAGGGAACATATAAACTCCGTCGAACTTCGTTTGTTTCGCTGACGCGCATTAATTTCAGTTGGTGTTCATATTTGAGAGAGGTTGAGTCTACAAAGTTTTTGTTACAGTCATATCAAAATAAGAAAGGTAAGTAATTACATGTTATTTTTTTCATGAATATATATGGTTTCTACTTATAACACAAATACAAAAAATGCTTAATTACAATAGACTAATAAAATAACAGCTATATTTATGTTTGTTCCTTTTTGGGCACATTATGCACAGCTGATAATGAAATAGTTTGTTTTACAAAAGTGATGTTTTTCAGACAATGTATGTCAAAAACTTTCCAGTTGTATGTTCTACTCTGTTTTATGAGAGAAATAATCTTGCAGAAAATCGCCTGAATGGAGGAAAACTTCCAAACCAAAATGATGACGAGTATGATAGTGAAGATGAGATACCTCTTGCTCGATTGATTTCTAAGAAAGATGATATACCACTTGCTCAATTTATTCAAGAAAACGTCCAAAATCAAAGAGTTTCAATTACATGGAAGAAGTCGAACTTGGAGACACACAATGTAAACACAATTTTTTTAGGCAGTGAACTGTTTCCTGCGGACATTTTGGAGTTATATACTCCATATAAATTGTTCAAATTATTTCTATCTGAAGAGTTCTATGATTGCACTGCACACCAGAGTTGCATTTGTAGTGTTCAAACGAATCCAAACAAACAACTAACTACAAGTGTACATGAGCTACAACGTTTTGTAAGTATTCTGTTTTGGATGTCATTAGTTCGTCAACCTACAACAAGAAGATACTGGGCAGAGATTCGCGCAAATAGCTGATGTGATGACAATAAATCGGTTTGAAAAACTGAAAAAAAATATTCAGTTTTCAAATAAAGATGAGAGTACCAAACAGAGTGATAAAATTTTACCGGTATTACAAGAAATCAGAAAAAATTGCCAGAAACTACCGTTTGAGGAAAAATTATCTTGTGACGAACAAATAATTGGTGGGGTTGATCTTCAGGATTCTTTGTTGGGATTGTATCCAATAGAAGTTGAAAGTAAGAAGTGGTATCATAGAATCTTTTATCATCTGCTTGATGTCACGGTTGTAAATGCATGGATACTAGGGAGAAGAATAAAAAAGCAGTTGGGCAAAGAAACAGAAATAATACTAGTTTTAGCTTCCAAAACAGAATTGACTAAAGAACTATGCAATAAAGGTGTGAGGAAATTAGGTAAAAGGGAGCGTTCTAGCAATGAAAATGTACTTATGCCGAAACGAAGATGTGAAGAGGCTCAGCCAGCAGAATTTGTTAAAAAAGATAACATTGGTCATTGGCTCATATGGACTACTGAAAGAGAAAGATGCAATTATTTGCAATGTAGTGCCAAATCCAGAGTGAAATGTGTTAAATGTAATGTTCATTTATGTTGCCATGCTAAAAAAATTGTTTCATAGAGTCCCATAAATGAATACACCTGTTGTTCCTATGCATCTTGTTCCCAAAAGGGAACACATTTTTTTCTATAGAAAATCAAGAAAACGTAAATTTTTTTGAATGGAACTGTTCATGAAATAGTCTCAGTCTATGAAATATACTAATATATTTTTTTCAACACAATTGAGTATTTTTCATAAATCCATGCAATAGATGGATAACTATCGTTTTCTAATCAATTTTTTACAATTTTTAGGGTTTTATCAACCGGAACATTGGAGAACAAACTTTCAACATTGAAATTCACCAGGAGACCTCCATTTCTGATTTGTATTTCATTGAGTTTTGCAATGTAATCAGAAGTATTCTTCATGATACTGTTCCTATTTCCAAACAAAGGTTTCAAAAGTTGGAGAAGATATTTAATAAGTTTTTGACAAGCAAATGAAGTCTCACCAGTATTTTGCAGATTTTTCAACCTGTCTTACAAGATAGGGGTTTTTCCTTCTTGTTGGAATATTGCCCGCGTTCAGCCAATTCCCAAAAAGAGCAAAAAAACTCTTCCAAATAACTATAGACCAGTCGCTTTGCTATCGGTGATATCAAAAATCATGGAGAAAGCCGTAAACCTAAAATATTTGGAAACGATAGTCAATATGGCTTTCGGAAACAAAGATCAACAGGCAACCTCCTATCGTATGTCACCCATACGAGTATTTGGAATATTGCTATCGAGACACATGGAGAGTCAAGAGCTGTTGCGCTTGATATTTCTAAGGCATTGGACCGTATGTGGCATTAGGGTTTGCTGGCCATACTTCTATGCTATATTTTGTCGGATCATTTTTGTGTATGGCTCTTCAGCTCGTTAGAGAAGGAAATTTCCGTTGAAAAAGTCGCGACTCCTGAATCTCTATCTCCATTATTCATAATTTAAATTTGACGTTGAAAATAGGGTTCCGCGCGGCTGTTACACGCGCCGCTAAAGAGAGTTTATCAGAAGAAATAATTTTTTTATAACATAAAATGTTATTTCAAAAATCTGAAAAAAACCTAGTATCTCTTAACACTTGAATGAATCTAGACCTGTAGAAAAAAAGTTTTATCACCATTTTTCAAAAAGTTATTCAATTTAACAAATTTTTTCCCTTTCTCCGTTGGCATAAATAATGGGATAAAAGGTATAAATAATTGGCCTATAAATTTTAAACTTCGTGGAGCCCTTTTGATATAAATATTCTCCATACGATCCTGCGATGAACGTTCATGAAAATTTAATAATTTGTTAATTATAATTTTTTATAACTATTTCAAAATGACATATCAAAAAATTGTTGATAAATTGTTTTTTCAATTGATATTCAGCTATGTCTGTTTTCACATTAAACAATGGCAGTTATCAACATAGGATATGCATTTTACGTAATTTGTTTAATAAATTGTTTTAAACAAATAGAGAAATTAAAGAGTTTTGAAAATATTTTTCTGCTATTTTGTTTTCTAGAGATAATTATGAGTTTTGAAAAAAAAATTTCTAATTTTAATTGTTAATTGTTTGAAATATATTTTTTTAAATTTCGAATGTTTAAATGATTAGTTGAGAAATAATTTTGCCTTCAGAAATCATAATTCACACTTTTGAATAGTTTAGCAAAAAAAATTTTTAATTGATTATTTAATTGTTTATTAGTTTAACAATTTGTTATGAACAAATATTGACCAACGTTATTTTTTTTTTCTGAAGCATAAAAAATTTATAAAAACAGCTATATATAAAAAAGTGGCATAATTTTTTTTTATTCATTATAATACTTTCTTATAACGTTGGTCAATATTTGTTTATAACAAATTGTTAAACTGATAAATAATTGAATAATAAATAAAAAAATTTGTTTTTGCCAAACTATTTCAAAGTGTAAATTATGATTTTTAAAAGCAAAATTATTTCTTGACTAATTATTTAAACAATCGAAATATAAAAAATCGATTTCAAACAATTAAAAATTAAAATTAAAAAAATCTTTCATAAATAATATTTATCTCTAGACAACAAAATAGAAACAAAAATTTCAAAAATATTGAATTTCACTTTTTGTTCAAAACGATTCAATGAACAAATTAGGTGAAAAATTTATATCCTATGTTAATAACTGCCATTGTTTAATGTGAATACAGACATAGCTAAATATCAATTGAAAAAAAAAAGTTTATCAACAATTTTTAGATATTTCATTTTGCAATAGGCATGAAAAATAATAATTAACAAATTAATAAATTTTTATGAAATTTCATCGCAGGATCGTATGAAGTATATATATCAAAAGAGCTCCACGAAGTTTAAAATTCATAGACCAATTATTTATACCTTTTATCCCATTATTTATGCCAACGGGGATTGGGAAAAAATTTGTTAAATTGAATAACTTTTTGAAAAATGGTGATAAAACTTATTTTTCTAAGGGATTCGATTCATTCAAATATTAAGAAGATACTAGATTTTTTTCAAATTCTCAAAATGACATTTTATGTTATAAAAAAATTATTTCTTTTGATAAACTCTACCGGCAGCGCGCGCATGCCGTAACAGCCGCGCGGAACCCTATTTCCAACCTCAAATTAAGTTTCAGGAGTTTCAGGATCGCGACATTTTTATCGGAAATTTTCTCCTGTTCAATGAGTTTTTTCAAAATTTCATAAGTATTAATATTTTTTGAGTTATTAACGAAAAACTAAATACCATTATTTTTCAATCTTATTTTGTAAATAACAATTGTTAATAGCAATTTTTAACCTGCTCCAAAATCCTTCAAAAACATTTTTCTAGAGGTGATTCCGAATCGAATGAGCTATCAATCATATTTTCAGGACCTTTATCTCTATTTTTAATGTTTTTGAACTTGTTGATTAGACTAAAATAAGAGTTTTGCGATATGATCTAGAAGTCTTTCAAAAAATAAATAAGAAGAGAGTAACCAAGGCCCCTCTTTTTTAACACGCTTGTATTAGCTTCACCTGTATGTATGTATGTTTGTTTGTAACTCTCAAGCTCGGGATCTGTATTTGACAGAATTACCGACATTTTTGCTTGATATATTCGCGGGCAGATGGCGCTGTACGTAACCTCCTTAATATATCGAAATTATTGCTTGATCTATTCGCGGGCAGATGGCGCTGTTTGTAACCACCTTGATATATCGACATTATTGCTTGATCTATTCGTGGGCAAATGTCGCTGTACGTAACCTCCTTGATATAATTCGAACCCACTTTACATGTATCTCTTCATTTGAAAAAAAGTATTTTTTTCATTACCACGCGCGCCTGCTGCCTTATTTGTAGCCCTCTTTTGCGCGCCTGCTGCCGTGGGCTTGGTAGCTGATTTTCAGGCTCTCTCTCCGGAATCGGAAAATATCAACGGTCATTTTCCTAGAGAATATACGGCTGATTGATCCCAAAGTTTAGATTAAATAAATATAGTTTAAAAAGACTAAAAAATACGCTTTTATAGCAGAAGAAAGAAAAAAATTAAATAATGAATATAGTTTAAAATACTAAATAACACGCTTTCAAAGAACAACCAACTGAAAAGTAAAAAAAAAATTTAAATAAGCTTGAAACAATAACGAACAAAAAATACTAGTATTATTGTGAAAAAAGCAGGGGCGCTTTGCGCCATGTTTTTTGTATATCAAGCGCCCGTCGTTTTTTTCACAATATTACTAGTATTTTTCATTCGTTATTGTTTTTAGATAATTTTTAAAAAAATCTAACTTTTCAGTTCGATGTTCTTCAAAGACGTTTTTTTTAGTTTGTTAAACTATATTCATTCATAAAAGCGATTATATGTGTCTCCCGTCAACAAGGAATATAGACAAAAATTCGATATATTTGTACCAATAATTTTAATGATTATGTTTACTTACGTCGTGCAATCAATACACATAATGGAAGTTTGATTGAACGCCGTCTACACATTGAATATATTCGAGAAAAACTATCGTTGGATGACTTTATTGGTGCAATACTATCCAAAACAAAGATTTTTGGAATCGCTCTTCATCACTCTTGTAATCATAATACAAAAAAAATATGGGAAGTAGTACAAGAAATTAGTAAAACTGAAAAAACACACAAATATATTGACTCCGTTTTTGACGAAAGTGGGCGGGTGCTGACAGACAGAAGAGATATAGCCAACGAATTCAATTCCACATTTTCAGGTATGGGTAGGAAAATGGCCAACAAAATCAAAAAAGATCCAAATTTTGTCTTAAGACGAATAACTATGCCCAACTCGTTAGTCTTCACTCCGGTAGATTCAGCTGAACTCCAAATCATAATAGGAGAACTGAAAAATAAAAAGGCAGTTGGTACTGACAATCTCAGAGCTGACACAATTAAAATTATATGTTATCATATTATTGACCCTTTGAAGCATATTGTAAACAAATGCATTGAACAAGGTACATTCCCGTCAGCATTTAAGAATTCAGGAGTAATTCCCGTACATAAAAAAGGAGATACTCAAGAAATAAGTAATTATCGTCCCATATCTTTAATAACCCATCTTTCGAAAAATAATTAAAAAAAGATTATTCTCTTTCCTCAACGCAATAATTGCTTTAACAACAAAAATAACAGAAGCCCTCAATGAGAGTAGTCTTTGTCTGTGTATATTTGTGGACTTGTCGAAAGCTTTCGACACTGTTAGTCACCGTCTCCTTCTGCAGTGACTGGAAGATATTGGTGTCAGAGGAATCTGCTTTCAGCTCTTCAAGAGCTATCTAAATAAAAGAACTCAGTCAGTAAATGTTGATGGTGTACTCAGTGACGTAAAGCTGATTGATTATGGAGTACCGCAAGGTACAGTCCTAGGGTCTATACTATTTAATATATATATATATATATATATATATATATATATATATATATATATATATATATATATATATATATATATATATACAATCAACACAGACAAGACTTATTACTTACCGTTTAGCTGCAGCTCACCTGGACTTCCCGATTTCCAAGAATTGAAAATAGAAAGCGCCACTGAAAAGTGTATCATATGTACTATCTGTAAAAAAATTAAATACTTGGGAATCATCATTGACTATCGCTTAAAATAGGATCTTCACATAGCATACGTATTGAAGGAACTAAGAACCATTCTATTCAAATTCAGAAAACTCAAAGAAAACATACCTGTGTGCCTGATGAGAATGTTATACCATGCATTAGTAGAAAGCCATCTACGCTACGGGATTCTAGCATGAGGTGGAGCTTTAAGGACGCACATAAACCAATTAGAAGTGATACAGAGGAGATTCATAAGGCTGATATACTCTAAAAACCTCAGATATTTTTCTGACAACCTTTATTCTGAATCACAGATCTTAGACCTGAGGCAGTTATACTTTTTCATCACAAGTATTAAATATCATACTTCAAAACACTCCAACCAACTTCCTGCTCATAACTATAACACACGAAATAAAAACTACTACAAACTTCCTTCTATGACTAAAAGAACAACACAAAGATCGTTTTCTTACCTAGCACCAAAATGCTATAATCACATTCCGGAAGAGATTAAATCTCGAAGAGCACTAATATGTTCAAAAAACGACTGAAATGTTTCATTGATAGCAACCCGAGAAATGTGATAAGTAAATTGTTAGATGAATAATACTCACAGTCGGTATATATTGTATATATTGTCAACTTATTTATTCATTTTATTCGTGTATTTATCTATATATTGTTGATTTATTTATGTATTGTGTATTTATTTATGTATTGTGTATTTATTTATGTATTGTGTATTTATTCAGTATTGTGTATTCATTCTTGTTTTTACGATATTCGTGTATTTATCTATGTATTGTATATTTATTCATGTTATCACTTTGTACTAGACGATATCACGCACAAGAAACATTTTTTCGAAAATGTTTCTTTTGTGATGCCTTTGTTTGTTCACCCTGCTATTTTATAATATTTTTGTTGTGATTATTATGGTGAATAAACTCATTATTATTATCATTATTAATATACTAGCGTTCGCAGAATTGAAATATGTTCTCTAGTCCTGGAAATATTCCTTGTGGGACTTGATGAATTCTCTTTGAAAAATGAAAAAAATTGTACCACAGACCAGTGTATCTGACTCATTAGCCTCCAACAGTACGTATAGCCAAGCGCAAGGATGGGCAACAATTGGATGCAGCCGTAAATTTTGGTTTCAGTTAGGCGCGTCGGATTAGAGGTCTCCGTTTTTCAATACTGTTTCATATAGTTTTCATTAGTTAAAACCTCAAATGCTGTCAGGATATTAATAACGATTCAAGATTCACCAAGAGTGTAATCAATAAATGAAAAAGACGTATCAGGATTTTTTTCAATACAGTCCATAAGTACAATTTTGTTTTTTCATTTCAGTCGAATGAAAACACATGACTCACATTCTTCACACGATACACAACATGTTTTTCCTAGAAGCGATACCGAAAGCGATATCTATCGCCCAGAAAGACGCTCCTAATTTTTTGAAGAATGGAAACCGAAATCAACAATGATGTATTAATATTTTTACTGTGTATCTGTGTGTCGGCTCGTGGCCTATACTTAAATGTCTCCAGAGGCGTTCCCCAGAGGGTCGCGAATAGGCGGCGACCCTCCAGTCAGTCCCGAGGCGCCCTCGTACTCTTCAAACCGATAATTTTATTGCTTATGTGGGTGGGGTGAGCGCGCAACCGATTATAAAATGATTCGAGAAATTTTCCCAAGACTTTAAATGTATAATGTTTAAATGTATAATTGCATGTTTTGTTTCGTAGCTGATGACGGCATGGCAAATAATTCTCATGCATGATACAGGGTTAGCCCGAATTGTCGTCCATTGGACCTGAATGTTTGCTGATCAATTACTGTATTTGCTGTCGGTGAACTCAATTTGAATCATAGTTGAGGTTGTTGATGCATGAACTGATACAAAATTGGGTATTTAGATACAGGGCGGTTTAGAAGTAAACAAGAGCGGTTTCTCGTAGTTGCTATTTGAAAAATAAAACACTGACACCCGTTAGAAATGAATTTGTAGGAGAAATATATTTGTCCAATTTGAAAATTAGGCACCTTCACCCCGTGAGATTCAACCCTTCAATCTGAGCTGTGAATATGAATTGAAGGCAAGAAATACTACGTTCAAAAAGTAATCGGTCTTTCTTTTTAACGCTGAAGAAAAACTGTTTACAAATTAGTACTCGAAAATCGATGTTGGCAATGGAAAAATTAAAGACAGATCTGATATCTTCCGTTGGAAGCAGATATGACCTGGATATTTTTAGGGCTTCACTGTACTTTGACTTTGACCATTTCGGCTCATTATTTTGCTCACAATGGTTTATTTGATTCATTGGTAGTCTTAACTGATTATCATAAGAAAATAGCAAGTACACTGATCTGTATCTGTAGAGTGGGGAGGGTGAGTACAGGCCCTCAGCACTTAAGCCGCATGTGACCTATTGTACATCCTCCCGAGGAGTTGTCCTCCTAGGTTATCGTCCATCCTGCCCTTTCCAGGAAGGTCGACAGGTCACTAGGAGGCATCTCCTTTATATCAGCAGGTGTAGGCCAAGACTCACCGACACACACTATCTTATTGACGATAACTCCGGACACTCGTATAAGACATGCGTGACAGTTTCATCTTCCTGTTCACACTTCCTGCATATAGGTGTTTTTGATGAAATTCTCCCGTTCTGCGATAACCTTACCGTACGGGTTAGTCTTATCTATGATGGCAACCTTAAGGTATCTCACGGCGTCCTCCGCGAAGGTTTTGGAAGGTGCAGCGACATTACTGTCATTGTGCGGTTTCTTCAATCTTCTTGGGGTTCCCTTCGTGGAGGTGCTCAAGTGAGGGTGATTTCCTGCAGGGGTAGCCAGTTCCTTGCCTTTATTCAAGGCGAAGCACCGCTGGAAGTGCCCTTGCTGTTGGAAGTGAAGTGGGGGAGAAGGACGGTGCGCTTATAATTGCTGCCACTCCTGCCTCTTTGGCTCTTTTTCTCCTTGGCTTTTGTATTACATCACGAGGTGATCTGCTGTCCAGCCTCATTCCAAGCGGTATATTGGGATGGGCATTTCCGTTTATCTCCAGCCACCGTCATAGATTGAGGTGAGCACTTCTGTCCAGCCTCGGGATTGGTTTTTGTTTTTGTTATGTCTGTTTTTGTGTTTGTTGCATTCATGTGTGTCCTCACGAGTAGCAAGGGAAGAGTTGGTCACCTCTGGCATTACCAGAGGAAGGCTGATTACAATGAGGTTTCGTCCGGTTTCCCAAGGCGATCGCTCGTATACGCATATCAACCTGCGGCTATTCAGCTGTCGGCACGATTCCTTACACCTTAGCTTTGGTAGGCTGGCCCACGGTGGCATGTTTCGCAAAGGCTTTTGGAGAGTTTTAGTTCCCCTCACCCTACTTATTTCTGCTACTGACCTGGAGTCCGGCGACCCTGTGTAAAGGTTGTTTCATAAAGAAGGACGTGAAAATTAAAAAGCTGATGGAGTTTTCACTTCAGTCTATTGTCTTTCTTTTCATTCTCATTTCCAATTGACAAATCGTTCATTATCGATACAGTTTGCATATCCTACATAAATATATTTGCAATATTAGCAAAACGTAGTTGACCTAGTTATAAATGAAAATGATTAATGTACAGGGTGTATATACATAAATAAATATTTAAAAGAATTAGTACAATTATCTAAAGGGCACTACATCTCCCCCTTTCAGAAGAATGAATTTCATTCCGGCCGAAAATGAAGGTCATTCCTTCTTACAGCTACAAAAGAAAATAGGGGCCATGTATTGCCGATCATTTCAGAATTACACATAAAAATTGCACAACCTGATCTATTATTCAGTATAAACGAAATGAAAAACTCTTTTTTTAACCCCTTCTCCTAAAATTATCAAAAATAGATACTACCCAAAATTATTTCATTATCCATATTTATTAGTAATACTTACTCAAATTACAGATACGTCTACAATAATGTAATAGTTTGAACCACGCATTATTTATTTATTTTATTTCTCACTATATATATATATATATATATATATATATATATATATATATATATATATATATATATATATATATATATATATATATATATATATATATATATATAACTGCACTCTGTTTTTATGCACTGTCGTAATTTTATTGTCTTTAAGGTTTTTTTAGATCACAATTGACATTGTCACAACTAACGATTGAGTATGGGCCTTTATACCAATGATCAAATTTTGATCTATTTTTGTTTGTTATCGTAACCAAGTCTCCAGGGTTCAAATTAAGGGATTTTGAAGTTTGATCATATTCAATTTTAAGTTTCTCCTTTTCCCTGAGTAATAATAAATATTTAAAAGAATAAGTACAATTATCTAAAGGGCACTACACCTTTTGCAAGGCCACATTGGCTTCCTGGACAGGGCCCCTGGCCGTTCCTCTAACCGCCACCTGGGAACGCGCCCGAAGGTTGTTCAACCCTCAAGCACTGATTTTACAGATATGTCATTAAATGGCTGAACTCCGAATTACTCGAACATGTAGGAAGACAGCATAAGTGGCAAATACCAAAAAACAACCTCAAAATGAAATAGTGAGAAATGTAGCTACAGAAGTTGTTGTTTTGGCCCACTTTAGTACTGATACCTGATAATTACCAAGATAATTACCAATACATATCAAATTCACCAGGCGTACGAATTAAATGTAGATGACTTTGAGATGTTGACAATTTTTTGAAATATTTGAGATTTTGAATAGTAAATTACCCTTGATTTGTTGTTCAACGACTTTTTTTCAGGAGAAGTTAGTTTTTTTGAACAGGACAACTCATGAATATTTCAGTTCCATCACGAATGTTTAGGGTACAAACTGAATAAGTTTATATGTGGAAGAAATTCATGTGCATTATCTCCACATTTTCGTGTAAAGACTAGTAAAGAGTAGCCAGCCAAAAATAATTTCATTCGAAAAAATGTTTTTCCCAATTTGAAATTTGAACATTACGAGACAAAGTAATGGAGTGTAATGAATAATGTTCGAAACTTTAAAAGTGAAAGTGGAAAACAACGAAAATTTAATAATCCCTTATTATTCGATGTATTCTCATGTAACTCTGTATTTATGAGGATCCTTCATGATTATTTACTAATATATAATGTGTGTTCTAAAAAATATAGAACATAATACAGATTTCCATTGGTTCAATTATAACTCTTTGGTACCTTGTTTGATACCTTTAACTATTTTATTCTTCTAATTGTGGATCAAATAGATGGCAATTTCATACTCGATAAGGACATTAATCTTTGAAAAAAAATTAATATTAGAACCATGCCATATATGATCCATAATACTGAATGTATCAGGTTTTATTAAAATAAATTTGAGGATTGATACTTGAATCCTTTCTAAATTTTATCTGAATATAAAATGTTTTGAAATTTTCTTCATAGCTGAACATGAAATTTTCATTTAAGGTTCTATAAACTGACGGCTCTTTAACTTCACATAAAACTAATTCGAACACTGTTTTTAAAGAGGTATTAGATGTAAACGTTGCATTGGAAATTTTCTACTATATATGGAATGACATCATAGATGAATCAGTACCAAAATTTGTTACTAAAGGGTAGGTACACGAGAAAAAATCCTCAGTGGTTTACGAAAGAAATTGATACAATCAATATAATGCAATACAATACAATGATACAATCAAAGAAAAGAAGAGATTCACGAGATTTAGCAATCATACTTTTTTTTGAGACAAATATGTAAGAATGATGAAAAAATTCCTAATAAATTAGAAAAAAATAGGTATATAAATGAGATAGAAAAAAATCCAATCATCTAAATTAGTTTTGGAATTATATTGATAGGCAAAAAGTAGTATTATGAATCTTGAGATTCATGGACTGAATGTAGAAGAAATAGAAATCAATAAAACAGCAAATGCATTTGAAAACTTTTTCCCATCTGTAGATGAACCAGTAAAAGCAAAATACGATTTGATTCTCGACTGTGATGTAGTTTTATTCAACAGCATGTGTCATTGATAAAATTGAAAACTCTTACTATGACAAGGCAGGTGGAATAGACGGAATTCCACCATATATTATCAAAGCTTGAAACGAGTGGTTAAGAAAATTATAATATCAACAAAAATGGGTTCTTTGATATGTAAGACGGCACTCCAATACCTAAGTCTGCAAACTGAGTAGGTAGATATTGAAAATTATAGGTGCATTTGTATTATGTATGTCCCATCTAAATTATTTACCAGTTGATTTACGTTAAATTGTATACCAATGTTTAGAAATATGTTCTTTAGCAATAACATGGTTTTGTAACTGGCAACTCTATAACTACTTTTTACACGCTTTATATTAGCTTCACCTGTATTTATGTATGTTATTTCTTTGAAACTTTCAAGCTCGGGATCTGTATTGATATAATTATCGGCATTATTGCGTGATCTATTCGTGGGCAGATGGCGCTGTACGTAACCTCATTGATATTTCTTCATCTATTCGCGGGCAGATGGCGCTGTACGTAACTATCAGTTATTGCTTGATCTGTTTGCGGGAAGATGGCGCTGTACGTAACTATCAATTATTGCTTGAGCTATTCGCGGGCAGATGCCACTATACGTAACCTCCTTGATAGGTTGTTCAAAAGAAAATCAAAATAAAAAACATATTTTGAGAATTATAAAATCTAATTCGATTATTTGAAAGCAAACCAGAATATGGATTTCAACAATGAAAACTTTATCGTAAATTGTACACCTAAAAAATTCAGTTACTCAAATATTTCAAAAAATTGAAAAATTAGAATTAAGGTGCTTGACATACATATCAAATCAAAAGATTGATTTGAAAAATAAAATTATTAACTGAAAAATATTTTTAGTCCATTGATATTTTGAATGAAACTTCAAATCAAAACATCAAGACTGAATTGTTTTTTGAAATTACTACTGCAAATTTTCTCTTTACTTCGAAACAAATTTTACAACTGTCCGCCCTCTGTTGGAGACTTACTGCATCTCAGTATTAGTATAGAATTTGAGACCTCAAACTTTATATTATGTTTAAGTTCTAGTGACTAGAACTTAAAAAAAAATATTTTTGACAATAAATCGGACTGAAAAGTGAAAAATAAATATAGTTTAAGAAAACTAAAAAACACGCTTTTGAAGAACATCGAATTAAAAAGTTAAAAACAATTTTTGAAATAAGCTTGAAACAATAACGAACGAAAAATAGTAGTATTATTGTGAAAAAAGCGTGGGCTTTTTGTGTCATATTTTTGTATATCAGGCGCCCGTCGCTTTTTTCAAAATAATAGTAGTAATTTTCGTACGTTATTGTTTTAAGCTTATTTAAAAAAACTATTTATAACTTTTCAGTTGGATGTTCTTTAAAATCGTGTTTTTCAGTTTTTTTAACTATATTTACTTTTTACTAATCGTGGATTCGACATATTGGAATCAGTCACGATTAGTTGTAGTATTGTGACAAATCAATGAATTCACTTGTGTCCTAAACAATTCATTTCAATAATCACAAACTAAATCATTCATTACAACACTTAGCAACTAACGCTTAGTTTATTTCCACTATTCGAATTTCTTGTTTAGACACTCGATTCACTTTCTGAACTGCCCTCTTGGGTCGGGTAGACAGGCTTATATCGGTAAAGATCTTTTCGAAAATTCTGTAGACGGTTCGGTATTCGTCTAGAATATTTCCGGCGGTTCTAAACTACATTTTTTCGAGGTGAAGTCATGTTTTTTTCGACGAGTCGGCTAGCGTATCAATTCACGATATATAAAAAAAATTACTTGAAAGATAGGTCTCTCATTGTTGAACACAATGGTGATTCTTTAAAAAAGTGTTGTGCTCTTTCGGGGGTAGGTACCCTCCTCTTCATTATTTTTGTCAATGCTTCGTGCCATTTCGGGGTACTATCCTTTTCATTATGTTTGTCAATGATTTGTCTTCGGAACTCCAATACTTGCAATGCTTGCTGTTTGCAGATGAACTAAAATTTTTTAAAGATATAAAAAATGTTAGATACTGCGTCGAATTACAGAAAGATCTTCATATTGTTCATAGGTGGAGCTGTTGAAATCGGTTATTTTTAAATTTTTAAAAATGTATCACGCTTGAAAAAATCCCTGTGGGCTAGCATGGCGAATCCAGCAAAATTGCAAAAAATACATCAATTTGTAGCTAAATAGTTGCTAATTAGTTGCCAGAACAACGATTTTGTTGCTCGTGCCGATCCCTAGAAATCGCAAATGATGCTATCGTGATATAAAGGTAGCGAGGTAACTAAATAAATTATATACTTTTCCTTTGATCTTTACAGAAGATTCATTTACACTATTTAGTTGCTGAATCTTGGATATAGCGAAAAAATTTTAAATAATTTCTTTTTCAATTTTTTCTGATCTTGTTTCTTGAAACTGTTTTTTGCTGGAATTAAAGATGTTCTAAATTTGTTGCTCACCAAGAGTATAGTTAAATACACCTTGAGTATCAACAGTAGTGGAAACCTATCGGCCGATTTTGAAATTTTTTTTCATTATCCACGTTCTTGCTATTTTGAAACTGGTTTACCTTAGAATAAAAGATGCTTCAAATTTTCTACGTTTTTTACCACTTTTATTAGTAGTTGTTTACAGCTGATTCTCGGCCTCCCCCCACCACTATGACGTATTAATTGCTTTTTTTATTGGTTGTTGTTTGGTGAAGTTTTTTTGTTGTGCAGTGAAGTCAAGGCATTGTGACCTTGAAGTGTCTGGTGCATGGATCGTTCAGATTTTTTTTTCATATGAGATTTTGTGTGTTTATGTGTGTGTGTAGGAGAATGCACGGTACAGGGTTTCATCATGTGCTTGTTTGTCTATGTACAAACATACGTCTGCATACTTCGAAGATCCTCCAAGTAATAAATGCTCCATCGGTGTTAGGGCACCAAGTTAGTAGTGGAGTGACGTCACAGCAATAACCGTTCAACGGCTAGAGAGCGACATGTTCACTCCACGACGTGTGGCAGAGTAATGCGTATTCATCGGTCTGCCCTCACCTCTCCTGAAGCGATGAAGGTTCGCTCTAGCCCCGCTATCGATGGTGACACAACGGCAGCCGAGGACTGTTTGCCTAGCGTCTACCCTCTCCGAGACCGCAACGACCACTGCTTGCTCGTATATCGACATCTGTTATCGCATTCAGTTGGGAGGTAATCTTGGCGCATGTAGTTGAGAAGTGGGGTTGGCTATGACGTCTTGACGGGTCCTATCAGAGTGTATTTAAGAAGCGTACGAGTGTTGGCTATGTCAGTTTACATCAAGTGAGTTAGTGAGAACTATTATATAAAATGTATTCCTGTGACTGTGGTAAATCTTTCACTCGTAGTGATAATCTTCGTCGGCATCAGCTCCAGAGTTGCCAAGGAGGGCCTGCAGTGAAACGGGTGAGAGTGGATAATGCAACACCTATGTATACGTGCAATTGTTGTAATGTGACAATTCCTATGAGCCAAGTGAATTCTCACCGAAGAACCATGAGTCATAAAAATAATGCATGTGTTCAATTGTCTGACGGTGTTCAAATTATAACGAATGCATTCAATTGCCGCATTGCTACATACAGGGTGGAGAGTTCGATTGTAACCAGTGACTACATTTCATTTTTCAATAAGATTAGGCAGAAGGTCATTGAATTACTGGAATCAGCCATCAGGATCCATAAAAGCATCAAGGTGAACATGGAAGTTTTTGGGAATTATATTCTTCAGACTGATGATTCGAGGGACACGAAGTCATTTAATTCCCAAAATAAAATAGTGGACCAATCTTCAGATTTGAATGCTGTTTTTGATGGATTCCGTGATGTAATTGTGGCACAAACGACTGAGTTCCAGGATCGTGACTCAGGTATTTATTTTTTAAAAATTTCAATAAGATTGAATAGTAATATTTTTTTTTTTTTATAATTCAGGTTGGACTTGTGAAAAAATATTGTTTCTCGAGGTCAACATTAATAAATACAGTCCACTGGAAGGACGTTCATATGTGAAGCTGCCTCAATGTATTCAATGGAAGAAAGCTGTTGTGAATGTTCGTAATGAAGATCAATATTGTTTTGCTTGGGCTATAACATCAGCATTATATCCTGCAGATAGTCGAGTGTCCGAACTTACGTCATATCCACATTTTTCCACTGTTTTAGATGTCACAGGTATGGATTTTCCGGTTAAAGTTAATAATAAGAGTATCGAAATATTCGAAGATAGGAATGATATTTCAATTAATGTTTACGGTTTAGAGAGTACATTTGAGAAGGGTAAAATGAAGTATGAAGTGATTGGTCCATTGCGATACTCACAGAGAAGACTCCGGAGACATGTCAATTTGTTGTTTATAACTGATGACTCCGGTAATGGTCACTATTGTTGGATCAAAGATCTTTCAAGATTAGTTTCTAATCAACTATCAGCTCATAGACAGAAAAAATATTTTTGTGACGGATGTTTGATATATTTTTCTGATGAGAGATTGCTTTTACGTCATAATATGTATGATTGTAATCACATTAGTACCACAACACCAACTACTAATTTAAAGATCAATAAATATGGTAGAATGGTTGCGGAAAATAAACTAATGTTTGAAAACTTTGAGAGGCAAATGAGGGTGCCATTTGTAGTGTATGCTGATTTTGAATCAGTGCTTAAACCGATTCATGTGAATGAGCCAAATCCTGGAAGTTCATACACGATTAAAACATTCAAACATGCCCCATATTCATTTGCTTATTTGATAAAGTGTTCATATAATGATGATTTGACAAAATTTGTTACATATAGGGGTGTAGATGCAGCTCAGAAATTTGTGAGTAGCATTGAAGATGATTTGAAAGAGATACATGAAAATCATCTCAGAAACCCTAAACCAATGGATACACAAACTGTCGAAGAAGAAGAACAGTTTGTTGCAGCCAGAACTTGTGGTATATGTAATAAAGCATTTACTGATGGTGACGTCAAAGTAAGAGATCATTGTCATGTCACAGGAAAGAAAAGATCACATGCCGCTCACTCGAAATGTAATTTAAATTTCAAAATACCAAACTTCATACCTATCATTTTTCATAATTTAAGTGGTTATGATTGTCATTTATTCATAAAAGAATTGTATAGGAATAAAGAGAAAGTTGATGTTATCCCGCAAACTAAAGAGAAATATATATCTTTCACGAAGCATCTCTTTACACACAGCTATACCGATAAAGATGGTGTGGTTAGGAAGAATTATCTCAAAATGAGATTTATCGATAGTTATAAATTTATGACTAATTCGTTGGAGAAGTTGGGTGCAAACTTGACCTCCGATCAATGTTTGGAGATGCACAAACATTTCCCACAAATTGAGAAATTCAATTTGATGAGACAGAAAGGTGTATTTCCATATAGTTTTGTTGATGACATTGACAAATTGAATTATCCATTACTTCCGACAAAAAATCAGTTTTATGACACACTCAATTGTGAACATATATCGGAAACTGATTATGATAGGGCTAGAAAAGTTTGGAATTTATTCGAGTGTCAGAATTTGGGGGAATACTCTGATTTGTATTTGAAGTCGGATGTATTGCTACTATGTGATATTTTTGAAAACTTCCGCACCACAAGTTTAGAGATATATAACTTAGATCCGGCACAATATTACACTGCACCTGGATTATCATGGGATGCCATGTTGAAGTTCACTAATGTTGAATTGGAATTACTAACTGACATTGATATGATTCACTTTTTTCAAAAAGGTATACGAGGTGGAATTAGTCAATGTAGCGAGAGGAAACATATAGCAAATAATAGATTTTTACCCAATTATAATCCCAACGAACCTTCCACATTCATTACATATTTAGATGCAACAAATCTATACGGTCACAGTATGTCACAACCTCTACCAACAAGTGAATTTACATGGTTGACACCAAATGAAATTCTTAATCTCGATGTGATGGATGTGAGTACTGATAGTCCGTATGGGTATGTATTTGAAGTGGACATTCATTATCCACAAGAGTTGCATGATAAACATTCTGACCTTCCATTTTTAGTCGAAAAAATAATACCACCTCGTACACAATCGAAAATTCCCAAATTAATTCCAAATTTGAATGATAAAAGAAAATATATTGTTCATTATAGGAATCTACAGCAAGCTGTCAAAAATGGATTGATTGTAATGAATACACATAGAGTATTGAAATTCAAACAATCATGCTGGATGAAACCCTATATAGATCTTAATACTGAAATGCGTAATAGGTCTAACAACAAATCTGTTAAAGATTTCTATAAACTAATGAATAATGCGGTGTATGGAAAGACAATGGAGAATGTAGATAATCGAATTGATGTTAGACTCGTTACACATTGGGAAAATATAAAGAAAAATATAGGTGCCAGCACTCTCATAGCCAAACCAAATTTCAAAAATTGTTCAATTTTCACTGATAATTTCGTTGCCATTCAATTGGGTAGAGTGAAGGTTCATTACGATAAACCATTATATTTGGGATTTTCCATATTAGAATTATCTAAAACAGTCATGTATGACTTTTTCTATGGATGCATCAAACAACACTTTGATGAAAATGTCTCTTTACTTTACACAGATACCGACTCGCTCATTCTTAAAGTAAACACAGAAAATTTTTATGAATTCATAAAAACTAACATAAGTAGATTTGATACATCCAATTACAGTATAGTTAACCAATTCAATATTCCAGTAACAAGTTCAGTCTTGGGTAACTTCAAAGATGAATTTCCAAATGATCCAATCATGAGTTTTTATGGTACAGGTGCTAAAGCATATTATGTGAAATCTGTTGATAGTGAATTTAAGAAAGCCAAAGGGGTTAAACGATCTGTAATAAAGAATGAATTGACATGCGAAGATTATCAAAAAATCGTCGAACAAGGTGGTATGATATTCAGAAAGATGAATTCATTTAGAAGCGTGTTACATGATATGTATACTGAATTAAAAAATAAAGTTGCATTATCATATCACGATGATAAACGATTTATCATTCCGAATACTACCCACACTCTTCCTTGGGGTCATAATGATATTGAATTTTATGAAAACGATCCAAATGAGAACATTCGTTGGATAAGTAATATTATTCAACAATCACAATCTCAGGAGACTCCATTGGATCAATTGATTAATTTATTATCTGCCGAGATCAATGATTGAAATATCATTCAATATCTTCAAAACCGGAAAATTCAATATTGATATTTATGTAGCCATTTATAATTAATAATATATGATAGAAGTAATGTGATATTAATGTATTATGTATGTATGTATATGTATTACTGTAATGAATATAAAATGATTAAAATTTTATTTGTATTATTTCTATTTCCCTAATCAATTACTGCAATATATAGTATAATGTAAATGACAGAAATATCAGTTTGAAGAGAATCATCGTAGAGTGCACAATGTCTAAAACAATCGATAAGTTTGGTAGAAAAAGAAAATGGGGTGGTAATGTCATTCGAGGTCCTCCTGGGAATGGTTTTAAATTAACAAAAGATGGTCATTATGACATGCAAAGGAAAATATTGAAAAATACAAGTGAACCAATTGACAAGAGTGATTGTGTAACTGTATCATATCTTGAGGGGGAAATTAATGGAGCAAAGGAAGTTATACTTCTAGCCCTACAAGCTGCAATACAATCCACAATAGGCAATATTGCTCGGGACGCCCGGCAAGCATTTAACGATAAAATTGCAGAGGCTCGGATAACTTTCACTCGTAAATTTGACAAACTTACAAGTGATGTAGACATAAAAATGTCTGACATAACAGCGTCTACAAATAAAAAATTTGATGCTATGTCAAACATAACAGGGACTACAATGAAAAAGTATGATGTACTGGAACAGAGAGTTGAAGTATTGGAGAAAAACCATAAAGAAGTCAGGCCATCATCATCAGGTGGACTGGGATATCCAGGACTGAACATTAATCCAAATCATAGAATAATACAACCAAAACCAAAACCAACTGATGATGTATTAATGGAACCAACATGGTGAATGTATTCCCTCGTTAGGTTAGGTTAATAGCTACGTTAGGTTAGCTGCATACTTACGTTAGGTTAGGTGTTAGGTTAGTATTCCCTCGTTAGGTTAGGTTAATAGTTACTGTAGGTTAGGTTAGGTTAGGTTAGGTTAGGTTAGGTTAGGTTAGGTTAGGTTAGGTGTTCGGTTGCATAGCGGTAGGTTAGCGTACTAGGTTAGGTTACGTTAATACATACGATAGGTTAGGTGTTCGGTTGCATAGCGGTAGGTTAGCGTACTAGGTTAGGTTACGTTAATACGTTAATACGTTAGGTTAGGTGTTCGGTTGCATATTATGTTACGAACGCGCGCGCGAAGAGGGCGTAGATGTCTCTCCAGATGTCCCGCCTACCTGGGGCCGGAGGCCCCACCCACCTGGGCGGAGCCCAGGCAGTGGGCGGGGCCCGTTAGGGCCACGCCCCCCCCCCCCCCCCCCCCCCCCCCCCCCCCCCCCGTCGCCACCAACTTTTCGGATACCCCGCCCCTTTCCGAAGCCCCGCCCCCTTTCCGAAGCCCCGCCCCTCCCCTCCCCGAAGCCCCGCCCCCCGACTCCCAACATTTGCGCATGTACACCCCTACCCTCATCGCGCATGTGCGCTCCCACCATTTTCCCACCGCTCACGCATCGAAGTCGATACCCTCCGGAGAGCACTCCACAACATTCAGTTCGAGAAGTCATCTCATCGAGAGCAGTCCACTCCACAACAAGGCAGTACGTTCCAACGACCAACTTGATATTTGAGTAAGTAAATTAGGAATGTTATTTTTTATATCAACTAACTTTGTATTATTTCTTCTTTTTCAGAATGGCAACCAATACACAGGAGGTGAATAATGCTGTGGCGTCTATTCTGCCGGTGTCCGCTGACCAGGAGGAGGCAGCATCTTCGAGAGCGGTGACGGTTGACCAGCCAACCACTTCGCGTTCGCGAGTTAGGTGCAGATCTTCTAGCCCTGACTTATTCGAGGAGGAGGAGGAAGTCAGGGCTGTGAAGAAGGTTTGCCAACGACCTGCAGCAAAGGTTGGTCCTATTTCAAAGTACCGAGCTACTTGCAATAGGACTAATCCTTATGCAGGTAGTTTTTCGACCTCTCGTAAGAGGGCCTCCACACCAGCAGCAGCACCAGCAGCAGTGGAAATTCCGAGGAGTCCTTCTCCGGAGTTGGTGATATTGTCGCCGTTGGTGACGCGACTACCACCGCTGCCAGCGACACCGGCGGATCCTGAGGTGTTGGTGCCACAGCCTATCGGAGAGGTTAGTGAAAAGATGAGTGTTTTTCTGCAGAGATGCAAGAAAGCAGAACGAGCTGCCCGATCTAGCGAGGCCGCGTTGGTTACCATGAAGCGACAAATGGCTGAAATGGATAACCGACGGAGGGAACTCCAAAAGGAAATGGCCGAAATAGATCGGAATTATGCATCTCTGCAGGAAAGGTGTAAAGCAAAGACCTCTTCGATAGAGCTGTACAAAAAAGTAGTGACAGTTATGGACACTCTTTTTGTAGATGAAGTGTAAATGTAAGATTAGTTTTAGGTTAGTTAGGAGTATTTAATTATGGTAGTTTTAAGTTTATATTTGTTAAGTTTATATTGAATAAAGGAAAAGGAAGTGAAATAAAGGGTGTACACTGTTTTTTGGTTTGGTACACATTGAACAATGCGATGGTTGGAGCATTTTTCTTCACTTCCTCTTATTATCATTATTATTTTTTTATTTCAATTCCAAGTTCTTCTAGACAAATACCTCACATCAATTTTTGTGTTCTCTAATCACTTGTAAATAATTTCATGTGAAGAAAATTTAAAAAATAAAAAAATAGACATGTTTCATAGTGAAATCGACAAGTATATTTCATTTGTATTTTATCCATTCAAGTATCTCTTTCATTGAATATGTCTTATGTCACTTTGCAATTTACCCCTACTCATTGAATATGTCTTATGTCACACTACAATTTACCCCTACTCAATGTTCCACTCCTCTCCCACTCCCTCTCGAAAGTATAAAAGTAGAAATCATCTGATGAAACATTCAGTTGATCAGCTAGCATCGAGATGGAACCCGATTCAACCTCCGAACCCTATAGCTGCCCGGATCAGGGGTACAACTTCAATTACTGGGATAACAGCCAGGTACAGGTTGTCTCTTCCACCACGGAACCCCACAGTCCGCCATACGAATACCGGGATCACGACATCAGGATGCAAGTTCAGCATGTCACTGGCAGTGACGAAGGACACTTGGATGACTCGGAATATCCAGATCCTGACGGATGGTGGGACCCTGCTTATGATGACATTGTCCCAATGAGTAGCGACGACGACGATGATGACGACGACGACTCTGGTGATGATGCTGATGACGAGCTTGACGTTAGACGTCCTCCACCATCCCCTATCCTCATCGAGGATAGTCCTCCGCCATCCCCAATCCTAATCGATGATGATGTCCTCAATTCCGATGATGACATATAATCATCTACTCGTCCATCATTTCCTTTCCTTTCCTTCCACGGAGTACACACTTTTTGGTTGGTGTACACGAGGCACTGCGAGGCTGGGGCAGTGTCTTCCTCCCTTCCTCTCCCTCTTATTAGTTTTTTTTCCATAATAATCACTAGAATTTCTCCTAATAATCGCTCAGAGTTTCATTCTTGATGTTTTCGAATCTCAAACACTGTTCTACATTTCACCCCCTCCATTTCATTTCTTCCAATATAAATATAGCAACAATCCCAGTTCTATATCATTCTTCCACAATGTCGAGTACAGGACCCATCCAAGTACATGAAATAGATTCAACGTCTGATCATTTGAGTACAACCTTCGCTCAATTTCTGCAGCGAATCTATGATCTTCCTGATGATTTCGCAGAACGAGTGGAACAAGGTATTCAGGACGACATAGATGCTGTTGACGATAATAATGCGGATGATGTGATTAGTATATCATCTGATTCAGCTGATTATGACGACGACGACATCATGAGTATATCATCTGATTCAGATGACTACTATGAGGATGATATCATTAGTATATCATCTGATTCAGATGACGATACCATAATTATTGTTTCTGATGATGAGGAGCGTTAGTCCATATCATTGCATGGATTAATAAAAAAATAACAGCCCTTTTCAGGGCTACAATTAAAGACTGAAACAATAAAAAAAATAGCTCTTTTCAGAGCTACCATTATACTTTCAAACAGAAACAGATTCATACCATTGTTAACATTATGTTAACATTATAATCTCAAACGAAATATATGTATGTGAAAGTATTCATCATTATATGCATATGAATGATTGACAAATGCCAACTTCAACTTTCATTTAAAGTAGTACTCATCATATGCATAGATATTCAATGACTATCAAATTCCAAATTTCGACTTTTCAGTCAAAGTAGTAATTTATTTGTCATATAATGTATAGATATTCAAAGACTAACAAATTTCCAACTTAGACTTTTATTAATCAAAGTATTCATTTGTCACATAATCTATGAATACTAATACAACTAACTACTGTTTGTGTGAATAATGTAGCCCTGAAAAGGGCTGTTGTTTTTTTTTTTGACCAGTAGGTCCACGGTTATTGTGCCACAGGTTGGACATTATTACATATAATACATGTAGATACTCGGGTGAAGTTTGTTAGTGGCCTCTCGCAAGCTTCACACCAATTCTGTCCCATTTCCATAATTGAGACAGTGTTGTGGGTGTTGACATGGGCATACCACCCTCCATTATTGTTTCTATGCGAATAAAACCGAAAGCAGCACCAACATAGTTTTTTGTTCTCTCCATCTATTGTGCTGATCAATACGTATGCATCCAATGCACAATACAAATCCAAGGGATCTTCCAGTGTCTCACTGACATTGAGTGTTCGCATACCGATCCTCATAGCACCATCACCTTCAGTTGTGTCAGCTTCTATCCCTTCATCATCTCCTTCTTCATCCATGACCCTCTCAAACTCCATCACGTCATCATCTTCGTCGCTTTGGTTGGCCTCGTTTTCAACTTCGTCTATCTCATCTTCATCGACTCCAACATCTTCTGCTTCAACTATTACTTCCTCTAGCGGAACATTGACATCCTCATCATCTGATTCGTCTATCCAATTGTTTTCATCAACAGCAGCTATTCTATTTAATGCAGCATTTATTTTTGCAGAATTCATCTTGTTGTTGTTTGCTCACAGTTGTAGAGAGTGAATGAATGAACTCTAGGTTTGCAAGTCAACTTATATAGGAGGTGATGCGACTCCCACTTGACTCGTTTAGAGTGGAATAGTAGGAGAAGTTATCCCACTATACTTCCACATGATGTTGATTTGTATAAATAGAGATCGTAGGTATAGGAGAGAGCATTCAGAGTTTCTGTAAGTCATCTCTTTATATTTCTAATCGAATTAGTAAAATGCCGTTTCCAAAAGAGTGGAATGAAAAACCAAAAGTGTGTGTCTACCCAATGATGATTGCAGGGGCTATTGTGTGCTACTTTTGTCAAATAAGTAGACCTAAGGATTCAATCAATCCATGTACTGGTATGTGTAGTGATTGCGTGTTGCGGATTCAACTATCGCCTCCTTCTCATCCACCGAAGCGAACAAAATCGGATTATCGTCAACAACAGTTACAGTGTCTGAAGTGTTCCGAACCTATAATATTCAACAATATAGGTATCTGTAGAAATATTTGTGGTATCTGTGCTGCCGTTCCAACTCCACTGCAACGTTGTTTGCGTTGTGATACATATTCCATGAATTGTTGGAATCATGTATGCAATGCATGTAGAAGTACTTGGGATCTGTGTGAGAAGGTTGGTCAACTCTACCCCAATAGGAGAATCCATTTTTTTCAATGTTGGTGTTTGACGCACGAGCAACAACTATTGAGGAATAGAGTCAAAGAACGTTCCACATCCACAGAGACATATTAACATTTTTTCATTTTTTATTATCGTTATTGTCCTCTATTATTAATAAATATATATATATTTTGAATTTATTTGTATTATTTTCTAACATTTAAAAATACATGCATGCAACACAAAGTTTTCCTCTTAAATGACAAAGATTGTTACATGCGTGAATAGTTTAGTGAGAGAGCGCATGTGCCAGTTGATGAAAGAGCGCATGCGCTAGTTTATTTTCTTCTATAAATGGTGAGGTCTCAGTAACATCATCACCTTTCCTATCCACATTCTATTGCTATCACATATCATTCCTCAGACCTTAATAATCATGAGCTCTATGCCGCTATTGATTGCTGAAGATGGTTCACCACTTGTTGATATCGATCAGACTGATTTTGAAAATATTCCAGTATTACATTTATCGAGTCAAGATTCGATAAATGATTTTGATATTAACGACTTCGTTAACTTTGCAGATGTGCCAGAACCAAATGAGCAAATTATTATTGAAAATCCGATCGTTTCGCAATTATCATCACTCAAACACTCTTCATCTACCCTTCCTCTTGGTGTTGATAAGAAATCTAGAACAATCAAGAGGAAGGTTACTAAGGCATCTTCATCGATTGTCACTGACTTTAAAGAAAAGAAAGAATCCAAAAGTGTTGTGCGACAGAAAAAACCCGCAACGAAAAGTGACAGATCGAAGAGGAAGCCAAAAGGTACTCCTAAAGAAATGAAGAGTGATTTGAAAGCTGAACCGCTATCTTCTTTCAGCCCCCTCCATCGGTTTGGGGAAATGAAAAGGAAAGCAAAATGCCGTCTTGTAAAGGCACAGATGACTATTGCTGAACTTGAAAAGAGTGAGCGAGCTATTAATGCTAATAATGAAACTCTTGAAGCATTAGATGCCAAGATTGCATTAGCGAAGGTTGAATTGGCTAGAATGTCTAAAGATGCTGATGAACTCCGTTCAAAAATTGGTAAAGATAAGCAATTCCATCAACGTTCGAGAATGCAAGCTCAGGCTGAGCTTGAGGAGTCGACTAAGCTTTATGAGACAGCATTATCAGTGAGAGATAATTGGCAAAAAGAGTTGGATACTGCATTTCAAAGTGACGGCGATTAGTTTTGGGAATGATAATGTGTTTTCAATATCGTGAGTTGAAAAATATAAGCGGGAATGGAGTATACAATTAATTTGGTTTGGTATACACAGAACATTGCGAATGGCTGGGGCAATGTTTACCGCTGCAATATTTTTCAGTTCACATACTTATAATTGAAATGAAAACAATAATGAACTTTAATATTACTTTATTCATAAAAGTCACTATTATATACATTTAAACCATATTTGATTCATCAATCCAAGAATTTTGTTCGCTAGGAAGGCCTAACCACTTTACATATACTTTATTTTTTCTTCTCTTCAACACCTTCTCAATCAGATATACGTCAGGATTCTCGGTTCGTAATAACTCTTCTTCGTAAAAACATCCTCTAATCGGCTGTTCATTCATATCTTCAAGATTATAAGTCGTTGGGATGGTTTTATTAATTTTAACAATCTTGAATAGCTCCGTGGTAAAATTCGCAGTGTAAGACTTTTCAAAAATATGTTTGTATTTACTTATACGTACAATATCATTTAATTGGAATTTGGGTTTACTTTGTCTTCCTCCAATTCCATTGATACCCTTGAATTTTAATTTTGTTGTTGAATCAACATTGATGGGTGCCATACCTATTGTACGATGAACTTTATTATTATATCTACTAGTTATAATTGGAAGAATATCAAGCCATTTGTGGTGACCTCTCATCGAAAATTCCTTGTAGAGCCATGCCTTTATTGTACGAATCACTCTTTCTGCTATAGCTGCCTTCTTTGTGCTAAATGTTGAATAATGATTGATATTATATTCTCGCATGAGAGATGAGAAGCTTTTATTGAAAAATTCTTTCCCTTGATCGCTTTGTATGTGTTTGGGGGAGTATTTGGCTTCTTTCAGTACATGTTTCATTGCATTAGTTACTGTACTACCTGTTTTATCTTTAACTGCTACAGTCCACAGATATTTGGAGTAACAATCTATCACTACAAGTATATATCGGTATCCTTCATTACTTTTTGCATAAGGTTGCAGTTCAGCTAAATCTATTTGCCATAGATCTGCAAAACCTTTGATGGTGGTTATTCTTCTACGAAAATTACGTCTTGCAGGTTTATGTAATTCATTAACAACTTGTCGTTTGACATCACTTATTTCATTAGTCATTCTATTTCAATATGATTAAAGAGAAAAGGTGATAATGTTACTGCATTGAATGATGATGTGACAGTGATCATTACATGTGAATATGTTAATATATTATACCTTCTTCACGTAATTCTTCAATTATTGAAATTATTTCATTATCATGTCCGGTATGTCCGGCTGACTTTGAAGCTACCAATAGTCGTAGGCGAGCAACTAACTCTTTCGGTGAATTCCAGTACACATAATTCACAGGTTTAGAATTATATATTTTCTCCATTTTCACTCGTTTGAGTGCTCCACCAATTTTACTTCTACTTCTTATTGGATATTGTCGTGAGTCTAATAGAGGTTTGATAACTTCACGAAATTTTTTAGAATTTGTATTTTTAAAACCATTCTTCAGATGATATTGTTTATATGGAGCATTCGTTATTTTCAATATTTTGGAATATACTTGACGAGTTTCTTCATTATCAACATCTTGTGGATTCTTCAAAAAAATCATATCATACAATTCTGGACTACCTGCGCATTCATATTTTTTCACTTTATTAGCATCCCAAAATGAAATGTTTCCATCTTTGAAATTTACCACTAGACTTCCCATTTTCAGCTTTTGTGTAATTGGATCCATACGTACGCCAAATGTTCCATCATATGCTGGATTTCTAGATTTTATATTATTCAAATGTTTCATCAAAACATCTTCACCACTTTCATTCATAACAGGTGAGATGTCAGGATCCGAGGAATCGATGTGGGACGATGATGGTGTTTCGAATAGAGTTGTTCTCATATCGTCTTGAAGTGTGCTCGTGTCACTATTCACAGATGATACACTACCAAAAGATTGTTTTCTTCCTATTGGAGTACTCATGGGATAATTTGAAGTAGATTGAACAGTTCCATGATTTGGTGATAACACTGGTGATTTAGAAGTAGCGTTTGATGATAAAACATTCAATGGTTTCATTATGGGCTCATACAATCTTTCAAGTGTCGTACGATTTTCAATATTATCATTCTTGATAGAGTTGAATTTCTGCCTGACAGCTTCTGTTGTCTCTACTAGTTGACGTTTCAAATTTATTTCATTGTTTTTATTTTCAGGATCTTTTTTTGTATTCATAATGCCCTTTTTTTTGAATTAAAGCTTAATTCGTTGGTGAAGTGACCACTACAATATTCAGTGATCGAATAAGTTCCAAAAACAAGATCATGGGTATATAAAACTATCGAATCCTTTGCGATATCTACCTTCATCTATTTTTCTATCCTTATCAATGACTAGAAATCCATATTGGTCCTCCCAGCATTTAACACACATCAATTGGAATTGTTTGAATGTTACATCGGGTGAAACATGATCTGAATAAATGTGATGTAAATTCGTCTCATCTTGTTTGAACATTATAATGAAATTGGTATTGTCACGCACTAACTGTTTGGGTACCCGTGAATATGTCTGTGCTAGATAAAAACAATCAACATCCTTATGACGTCCCATACAGAAATATGATCTAATAATATCTTGCTTTTCACATATTACATCATCGAAAATGAAAACAGAATTAGGCTTAGCGTCGGAGGGTTCCACTATTTCTGCATTATTGCTGAATGTATAAAAACCTAATCCTTTTATAGGTTCCAAAACACTTCGCAAGTACTGATATTTAGGTTGATTGAGTGATTTCGAATAGAGATACACATTTCTAAATCTCAGTCCTTGTGGATGTGTTAATAGTGATATCATTGCATTCGTCTTTCCACAATTTGAAGGTCCTATAATGAGTCCTCGAACTGATGATGGAAGTAGTGGACCATGTCTGAATACCCTTTGTCCATTCAATCCACAACCAAATTTCTCATCTAGATTATCTACAGCAAACTTTTCTTTCTGTTTTACAATGCGCATCGTGCCGTGGTTGGAGACTATATAAATGTTATTAGCTTATTCATTTCAATGTGTACCATCAAACGATACGGACGTATTGAAAGTGATCGTAAAATTAAAAGAGGTTGTGGTTTTGTTAATGATTTAATAAACAAACTTCCTTTCGAATTACATCTACCGGAGGTTATCAATACTGTGGACCGGGTACAAAATTGAAACAACGTTTAGCTCGTAACGACCCTGGAATCAATAAATTAGATATTGAATGCAAAAAACACGATATTCAATATTCTAAGCATCCATCCGATCTTGCAGCAAGACATTTAGCCGACAAAGAACTTGAATACAGCGCTTGGGATAGGGTTAAATCGAAGGACGCGAGTATTGGGGAAAGAGCAGCTGCATTACTTGTCACCAACATTATGAAAGCGAAAAGACATATGGGCATGGGTTGTAGTACCAATAAGAAAAAATGTAAGAGGAAACAAACGAAGAAAAATAAAATTAAAAAAGTTGCATTTGGTGCTGGGATAGTCCATAAAGTGCGAAATGTATTGAAGAAAGCTGGTGGGAATCAATTTGTGACGAATAATAGCAAAAAAGCTATCACTGTGGCATTGCAGGCGGCACGTAAATACCTTAAAGCTGCCGGTGGAAAGAAGAAAATCCGCACACCACGCATAATTCCTGTTCCCAAGATCGGTGGACTTTTACCATTGATACCAATTTTTGCTGGACTATCCGCACTAGGAAGTTTGGCGGGAGCTGCTGCTGGTATTACCAAGGCCGTGAATTCGGCAAAAGCCAGCAGAGCGGCTTTAATGGAAGCCAATCGTCACAATAAAACCATGGAGGCTGTAGCATTAGGCAAACGCGGAAGTGGAATATATCTCAAACCATACCGTAAAGGTTTAGGACTATATTTAAAACCATACAAAGCCACAAACAAAACAAAAAACTAATTGAACCCCTACCTCAGAGGCCTCTTACTGATCTCGATCTCAGTTATTATGCACAAAAAATGAAAATTCCACATTTTCGTGGTGTTTTTATGCGTGATAGATTACCATCTTCAGGTCCAAAACAAAACGAGACAGCTATTGTTAATTTAGATGGAATAAGTGGACCAGGAACACATTGGGTGGCATATAAAAAATGTGGGAAAGAAGTCACATATTTCGATAGTTTTGGAGATCTACCCCCACCATTGGAATTGACTCGATTCTTTCGAAAATGTTCGAATGTAAAAATCAAATATAACTATGATCGACAACAGAAATTTAATACAGTTCTCTGTGGTCACTTGTGCTTGCAGTTTCTCTCTAAATAATTTTCCAAATAAAAATGGATTCAACACCAAAACTGGATCGGGAGGCTATCAAGGGAATGGGGTTTTCACTTAGAATGTTTTCAAAATATGGTACCTTGAAAAAAATGGATAAAGTGATGCTTGCAAATATGCCTAAGGAAGTGATACTTGCATGTGTTGCACATGAGATTGCATATGTTTGGGAAAAGTTGCCTAAGCATCTGCAAGATGACATCGATATAATGAAACATAGATATTGTTATGAGCACCACCACCACGATCAAAATTCAGAATCGGATGTTAATGACGGTCCTATACCTCGGAAATCTATGTGTTGTATTTGTAATATAGAGGATGTGAATATTGGTATCAATAAAAATGATACTTATTACAATACAACACCTTCCAAAAAGTGTAAATTGTCTCAAATGTGCTGTTGCTGTGTACAATAATAAATTGAAATGTGTTTCAAAATATTCATCAGTCATGTCACGAAAGTTCGAGCTACAAGCTGTCGGGACAAGTGTCTTGAGTGCGGATTTTTTTCCACCAATTGAATTGGATAGGAACAGTCGTTATGGATTAGGACTTTTGGGATTCTATGGATGCAATACAATCAATAATATAACTGAAGCTAATAACTTAGTTAGTTTTAGAATCAGTAATGACAACTCATCGATACCCCAAAAGTTGACAATTGAAATTCCATGTGGTGCTTATGAAATAGAAGAGATCAATGCCGTCATACAGAAACATATCATGTTCAGATTGTTTCATGATAAAAAACCAAATGATGTCGTTGCAGATGATATTTTCTATCTACACGCCAATAATAATACATTCAAATGTGAAATGCGATCCAAATATGAAATTGATCTGACACATCCAAATTCAATAGCAGAAATGATGGGGTTCGCTCATGAAATATTTCCACCAAATCAGATACATGAATCATCATTACCAATAAACATTACAACTGTGAGACTTATCCGCTTAGATTGCAATATAATATCTGGTTCATATATAAATGGTGAAGAATCCCACATTCTTTTCTCATTCGATATTGATGTTGAACCTGGCTACAATCTTACTAAAGAACCACACAGTATTATATATATGCCTGTCAGTCCAGAAGGTCGTCAATTGATTCACAACATTACAGTGCGTATTTTGGATGAAAAAAATAACCTTATCGATTTTGGAAGTGAAGAAGAGATTTTCATTATTTTGGAATTGAAGAAAATCGAATAACTGTTGTTATGGGTTTCATTTATAATAGACAAAATCGCATTGAACAATCCCAAACGAGTTGCACTATCAAAAAGAAAGGTGTGCATAAAAAGAAGCTCATTCCACAAGTGTATGCTAAACAGTTAGCACATAACGCTCTGTCTGTGAGTGATCTTAAATTTTTGAAATCGATTGGATTGAAAGTGAGAAAATAACAATGGTGCTCGAAACAAACAATGAAAAGTTGAATATATTCAATGAACCAGTGCTCGATCATTCTCTCATAAGTTTACATGAGCACACATATAAGCCCTATGGATCACCGCTATTCAGGAATTCGGATGAAATCAGAATTGCAATCAATAATCAAGATGTTATACTAGATATTGCCGAGAGCTTCATTTACATAGAAGGTAAATTCACCCCCAAAGATGTAGCGAAAACATGCTATCTCTCGAATAATGCAATTGCATTTCTCTTTGACGAAATTCGTTATGAAATGGGAGGTGAACAAGTGGCTGTTGTTAGAAAACCTGGGATAACATCTACAATGAAAACCATGATATCATTTGGACAATCTCATGCTAACACATTATTGACATCTGGTTGGGGACTTTCACAATTGAAGCAAGATATCTTGGATACAAACAGTCATGTTTTTAGTGGAAAACTACCACTGAAATATTTGATGGGTTTTGCTGAAGATTACAACAAAAGTATCTTGAATGCCAAACAAGAATTGATTTTGATTATCGCTCGATCATTCAAAAACTCATATATAGGTGAGGTTGATGCTGATTTGGAAATAAATAAAATCGAATGGAAAATAAGGCATATTGTACCAGATGATAAACACAAGCTCAAACTTTTGAGTAGAATAAACAAAAGCGGTCTGAATGCCAAAATCAAGTTGGCGTATCGTATGTGGGACCTCTATGAACTACCATCATTACGTGGGACTTCTTCAGACATATGGGCCATCAAAACAACTAACGCATTGGAAACTCCTCGTTTTGTCATCATCGCATTCCAAAGTACTACCACATCTGAAGATAGAACACAAGATATTACAAAATTCACAACTGCTGATATCAATAGTATTCGAGTATACTTGAATTCTGAAGTTTATCCATATGAGCGTTGGAATTTGAATTTCGATAAAAAACTTGATGCTCCTGCTTATTATGCTTTTGAGAGTTTCCAGCGAAGTTATTATGATAAAGATATGAGTGAACCTCTGATGGACATTGGACAATTTAGAGAGAATCCACTATTCGTCATCGATTGTTCCCATCAACCGAATGCAACAAAATCATCAACTATTGATATAAAGATTGAGTTTGAGACGAGGAAGACCAAGTTTCCAGACAACACTAAAGTATATGCATTAATTTTGCATGATACAGTTTTAACATACAATGCATTGGATGGTTCAGTTCATAGCAGATATTGACACTTTTTTTTCACTCTATCATGTACTGTTTTATGATCTTTTTTTTTTTTATTTGTAACTGACTTATATCATGTATTGTATTTTATATCATATTTATTGTTTTGTAATCATTTTCTATTGTATTTCATCAGATTTAAATAAATAAAACATGAAAATAATACAAAGTTTTTTATTTGACATTATTTATGATTCACAGGAACATACAGACTATCTAAAATAACTTCTTCCTCATAATCATCATTTTCGCGACCATCTTCAATTTCCTCTCGATTTTCATCATTCAATTCAAAGTGATGAATAATCCATTCTGGCAAGTATGGTTGGAGGCTATACAGGAATCTTCTTAGGTTCAGTTCAATCATAACCTCACAAAGTTGCCACAATTCCAATTCATTATCCAAAAATTTGTTGCAAACTTCTGCACCACTCCAATAGTTCTCAGCATCACGAAGGCATAATTCGATTTGTTTTTCATCATAGCATACACTCATATCATACACGCTTGCATGTTCGGCTCCATCACCCAACACCTTCAATTTAGACGACAAATGTTGAACCGATGATTTGAGATCTACAATATCGACCCAATCTTGACTTGCGTACTGCATCCACATCTTTAAATGGTGGAACTGAAATCGAACAAAAAAAAAAACAATAAGCAACCTCCAATTTTTCAGTGATATAATACTCACATTCCCATTTTACTTGTAGTTACAAAGTGAGTGTATTCAACTAAGTTAGTAATGTTTATATTTCCATATAATTATCATCTAATATATGAATATTAATAAAACAATAAGAAATTCATTATAATTACTATTATTATTCAATCATATTGAATTTGACTAGAGTTATCGTTTTCACACCAAAAAAAACTTTGTAAGCTATGACCTAAAGAAATTCACTATAAATTATTACTATTATTCAATCATATTGAATTTGACTAGAGATCGCGTTTTCATGCCAGCAAAACTTTGTTGGCTCTGTCCTAAATACATCATCGTATATTTACCACCTGATGAGTTGATACAAGATATATCGTCATCACTGAATTGCAACGAAATACGTTTTGGTAGCCATGTTTTAAATAATTTATCATTGCTCACATCTTGCAAAGTTAATAAAATTGATTTACCAAATCGTGTAGAATAAGTTGACATATTTTTAATTATGTACACTTCATCAATTGGCAATGATGATAAGGCCTTTTGCTCTAGTATTTCAACCTCCTGTACAATCAAATTATTAATTTTATTCAAGTCTACTTTTGAAACGGACATGATGAAAATATATATGAAAATATAAACAATTTCCAACAGACAAATACACTCACCGTCTTCCTTCTATTACGAACTGAATAACACTCTACCAATTGCTAACTGCTGCAGATATATTCGTCTACTGATTTCATAGTGTGCCAGGCATTTCTTTTATATTAAACAGTGTGAGTCACCCCCACCATGAAACCGTGAAAGATTCACATTGCTAGTTGCTATCCACTAGAGATGCCTGACGTCACAGCCAAGCCCATCTCCCAACTTGATGCGATAACAGTTGCCGGTACGAGCAAGCAGTGGTCGTTGCGGTCTCGGAGAGGGTAGACGCTAGGCAAACAGTCCTCGGCTGCCGTTGTGTCACCATCGATAGCGGGGCTAGAGCGAACCTTCATCGCTTCAGGAGAGGTGAGGGCAGACCGATGAATACGCATTACTCTGCCACACGTCGTGGAGTGAACATGTCGCTCTCTAGCCGTTGAACGGTTATTGCTGTGACGTCACTCCACTACTAACTTGGTGCCCTAACACCGATGGAGCATTTATTACTTGGAGGATCTTCGAAGTATGCAGACGTATGTTTGTACATAGACAAACAAGCACATGATGAAACCCTGTACCGTGCATTCTCCTACACACACACATAAACACACAAAATCTCATATGAAAAAAAAATCTGAACGATCCATGCACCAGACACTTCAAGGTCACAATGCCTTGACTTCACTGCACAACAAAAAAACTTCACCAAACAACAACCAATAAAAAAAGCAATTAATACGTCATAGTGGTGGGGGGAGGCCGAGAATCAGCTGTAAACAACTACTTTTATTTGTAACTAACGTTACTGCAGTTCCGTCCTATACGGACATTCTCAAACTTATACAATAAACTCAAATGAAAATGTCCGTATAGGACGAATCTGCAGCAACGTTAGTTACAAATAAAAGTGGTAAAAACATAGAAAGTTTCATTTCTCTTTTCTTCATTATGATTTCCTACCAAGTAGTAACTAACGGCTACATCCATCAATTTATTGTTTCAAATTTTTTGCTCACCAGGGGTATACTCAAATACACCTTGAGTATCAGCAACAAAATAGTTGAAACCGATCGGCCGATTTTTAAAATTTGTTTTTCATTTTCCTCGTAATTGCTATCATGAAACTGGTTTTCCCTGTTGCTGGTACTCAAGGTGTATTTGAGTATATTCCAGATGAGCAAATTTGAAACACTTTTTCTTCCCAGAAAAACCAATATCAAGATAGCAGGAACGAGGAAAAAGGAAAAAATAAATAAAAATCGGCCGATCGGTTAACGGCCGAATCAATCAGAAAAAAAAGTAAAATACACTAAGTTTATTGACTACGTTACATAGTGAAATATATTTGTAGTAATTCATATACCATCAAAATGAGTCATAAATATTGTGCAACACAAAAATTTTGAATTTGTGAAATTATAAAACAACAATATAAATAAAAACAACAATAAAAATTAATTGGCGCTCCGGGGCGACTTCATTGATTCCAGTGGCGCATTTTTCATCTGCAGGAAACCCGGAAAAACCTGCTCACCACATCATCTGAAGATCTTGATCTGCCAATGTCCTCTCTCTCATAAAACAAAATGTAGGGTGTCTCCACAGGCTCCAATAGACAACACAAACCTTTTAAAAATTATATCAAATAATATGCAGTCAGAAAAAAAAATCTAAACAATATCAACACAAAGCTTAACCAACCTACAAATGAAAAAAGAAGATACATAAACTATTGTCAAAATTAAGATGTAGAAATATGTTCTAAATATTAATTGACTGAGTAAAATCAGTAACTCAGAAGAAAGTTTTTCACTGTTTTCTTAAACTTAGATTGACTGAGAATTTTGAACTTAAGAGGAAGACTATTTATTATACAAATTATTGTCTGCCCTATTTTTTGAGATTCTGTTAAACGAAATCGTTCTTTTCGAACTGAATTGGCATTCTTGAAATAAGTTATGTCTCGTAGAATGGATTTTGAATATCATATCAATGACATTGTGATAATTCTTGTTACTCTAATCTTTGTGAGTTGTTATTGTTAAGGAATACTTTACTTATAATAACTTTTGAAATCATGATAGTCCACATACGAGCAAAAAAATTATAATGTGATGAAATATTGTTATTCAAGCAATTTTGCTATGTCGGAAACGATCGGTTGAATTGAACAACAGTTTTCTAATTTGGGAAACTAGAATCATTTATTTCCCGATCCAGAATATCAGTGGTTGTTTCTGAAATATTTGCCAAGAACTAGAATTGTCGAATTTCGTTATTTGGCTCTACTGCCTCTTATTTCGAATGATATAAAAAATAGAAGCAGGAACTTTCAATTCTATTTCATATTTGTTATGATCCAATATACACCATTTCAAAATGTGACGTTTCGTTCATTAGATTTCATCATCAACCTTATTTTTTCAAATACGAACCTCTAGAGTTTTTCTTCGATTTTTGTAGTCACTGTAATAACAAATTCAACTATGTATTACAATACATGTGTTTACCAACTTTTAGCAATATCGACGAAAAGAAAGAAACAATAAGGAGGGCTTGCATGGCTGTAACTCCACAAATACTGTAAATTTTCTATAAAAATAAAGGTGGAAATGTATTTGGGGAACGATTAATGGTAATTTGCACATTTAACGGTATATCGTGAACGACGTAAATGGTTAGGAAATTTTGACAATAATTTTTTTCTGTTTGATAATTGGTATATTACATGTTTTTCTGATATGTGGAATTTATGTTTAGCTTTGTGTCCTACACCCAAAAAATTATGGTCCCTAATTTTTTGAGGTAGCTCTGACCATACAGTGATGATGCTAAAATGTCGGGAAACACATGTATTGTAATACATAGCTGAATTTGTTATTACAATGCCTACAAAAATCGATGAAAAAAACTAGAGGTGCGTATTCAAAGTTGATAATGAAATCTAATAAACGAAACGTCGTATTGCGAATGCAACGTTTCGTGTGTTAGGAATCACACGTTGAAATGTAAGACCTCGTTAGTCTTTAGCTCGAATAAGTTTCGACTTTTGAGGGTTGCCGTTCGTAGGGGGACGACAGCTGGTTAACGGAAAAACATATTTTAAACAGACAGACAGAAAAACAGTATTGTGAGTTCCTCTGCATTTTTTTATATTATTCGAAATGGTGGCGGTAGAGGAAAAAAAGAATTTCTTCGATTCTAGTATTTGAATATTTCAAAAACAATTACTGATATTCTCGATCTGAAAAGAGACAATTCTTATTCCCCAAAATTATCAATTTTATCTCCTGAGTAGATTTTACCGTTTCCGAGATGGTAAGATTGGGAGCAGTTGAAAAAAAGACCTGTATAATAATAATTTACCGTCTAGTAAACTAATTTTGAACGAAAACACTGCAGATGTGTACAGAATTCAAGATGATACATTAAATACATTTATATGCCACTTAACGCTCTCGAATCGAATGCCCAAATTTGGCACGAAAATGTTATTTTACGGTTGATACACAAAAATCACAATAATCACGATAATTCCAACCACTAGTAATAAACTACCTAAACAAATTATAGTTCTTCATCTGTAAAAGATTACTTTTTAAAGAGCATCTAACCTGAACTGTATTCACCCCGACGTAATTATGAGTTCAGAAATGAAATCAAATCATGTTAGATAATTTGGAATGTAAGAAATTGCGAGAAGGCCCGGTGGCGCCTGGGTTGCACCCGTGTACTCTAACCCACAATTATCCTGGCCAAAGTCGGCACAAAGGACCCACGACACAGTTTTATACATTTTAGTAAATTGCTGGGTACAACGAAAGCTCGACCGCCCCCAAACATCAAGAGATTCACAGTTTGCTATGATATTAGAGGGACTGTTTTGTGGGTCCCACCGCAAAAGCATAACTATAGGTTACCAAAAAAAGACTGATACTCAATTACCGTGGAACAATCAACTTGATTGCCGAATTCTCCGTTCAGTCTGACTGAAGTTTCTATTACATTTTTTCTGAATGATTCCAGCTGTATCATTTTGTATCAGAAGTTAGCCAAGTACTAATGCATACTTTTCCGATAATCGACATGAGTTCACCAATTCAGTGAAATTAAATACTTACACAGTGATGTAAATGAAACATGTTGTCACTAAGAAAGTGAGGTTGAGATGAAGTTATTTCACAAACAACACCGGAAACGGATTTATTTCCAAAATTATTTCGCCATCACAGTAGCTTTTTTGTAGTGAAAACTAATTCTTTACTTTAACTTTTATATACCCCACGTATTCGGTAGTGAGAACTACCAGGTCAGGTTCATACTCAATAATAATAACCTAGAGCATATATTATTTCTAGACTCTAGTCAAATTTTATATACGTCAGGTACATAATCAATTATAATTACCTAGAGCATACGTTACTTCTACATCAATAATAATAAGTCTGCAAAGACTAGGATAAGATAAGTTACTGAGAAAACAAGTTCAGTAATGGTGATCTATTTGAATCCAGTGAATCAGTAAAATGTTTGAATTTTTAGGTTAATTAATTTCCAATGTTCTCATTTAATGAAGCTTCAAATCTTTATTTTCTATGCGTAAAATTTCGAAATATCCATTAAAGGCATGATTTTCTTCTAAAAGATGATTGAAATATCTTGAACTCGTTTTCTGATTTACATAGATCATATGATGTTCCAGGATGTGATTCCTGAATGTTCTGCCGGGTTGACCAATATACAACTTAGGACAAGTTCTACAATTTAATTTACATACCCCTGATTATTCGAATTCGAATGTTTCGTCCTTATTATTTTCGAAAAACTTTTCCAGTGTATTATCTGTTTGTTCTATACGCAATTTTATTATTTTGTATATTCAAAAATGAAGCCACTTTTTTTGTTGATTGTCTGTGATATGTTAAAGCTTAAAATTTTCATTTTGATTATCTAACTTATCAACAGAAAGAACGTTTTTGTGTAGACTTATTTGGAAAGTATTAATTCAGCTTTGAAGCCGCTGTTTACTGTAATGATATTAATATTGTCGAGATATTAGTGAAAATAAATATTTATGTATTTATTTATTTATTTAAAATTCATGAAAAATACAAACAGACACCAGGTCCACTAGAGTATCTTCATTATTACAAAATTTGTATATTTTCACACTAGTAGGTATAAAACTATAAATTAATACATTAGTAACACAATACACCTGGATGGCCAGAAGATTCATGGACTTCTGGCAGAATCTTCCAGGATTGGCTCACTCCAAGGCGTTTATTCACCCTTTAAAGCTTGATACCAAACAGTTGGACTACAGTTGGACTACAGTAGGGATGAACTGCGATGTCTAACAGGCCTTCTTACAGGTCACTGTCATTTGAATCATCACATGCAGAGACTTGGAGTGTCGGAAGACAGTGTGTGTTGCCTCTGTTTGGAAAATGATGAAACAGCAGACCATATACTTTGTGCCTACCCCGCTGGGGACCGTATCAGGTTCTTAGAGTTCGGCAGAGCCGTACTCTTACCATCTAACCTGAAAGACCACTCACCATACAAGCTAATCGGCTTCGTTAAGAAGCTGGGTTTTGTTGACCGAGTGTGAATAGATGTGAGCCACAATAAACCTTTGCGGGTTGCGGTGGAGGGTTAAATAGACCCACTGACTTTAGACTTAACCGAACGTGACAAAGACAAAAAATAGTTTATTAGTAGTCAGCATTAACTAATTTAAGTAAAACTACGTGAGACGTTTCAAAATGATCTTTGATTTTTGAAGGGATGTTGAGAAAATATCAATTTGATCATTATAATTGTTAGTATTGCGAACAATTCTACATAAAGGAGAGTTTTGAGACGAATTAGTTCTCCGAAAAGGTATGTGGAATAAGTAGTTTCTTCTAAATGGCCGGATAGTTGATTTCAATTTGGTTTAGTATATTGGCATTGTCTACGGAATTTGAGATAATTTCATGTAGAAATAAAATATCAGAGATCACTCTTCTAATATAATATTGAAATGTTTTCCCGTATTTTCAATGTAGCCGTTGTGATTGAGATTTTGTTTGAAACAAATATATTTGACAAACTTGTTCTGGATATTTTCCACGCGGTTTATATAACTTTTGTATTGGGGACACCATATAATAGAAGCGAAATTAAGCTTGCTATACACAAATGCATTATAAGCCCAAATTGAAGATTTGATGTTTTCGAAATATTTACATGTTCTCATAACATCCGTGAGGCAGAGTTTGCGATTGATTTGACATGTAAATCGATAATCATTTTAAAATCGAATATAATGCCTAGTTCCCTAATCTTATTCGATAGAGTAATCGAATTGTACCAAATTGATGTTTCCTGTAAATGTAATGCAATGGTATTTCTGAACATTTGAGTATAAGTTAGACGACTTACAGTATTCAGTAATCATGATGTACTGTTTGGAACCTTTGGTGTAGTAATGAATATTACTGGAGTTTTTTCCCAACAGCAAATCGTTATTTTTACACCTCGACACGTGTTTCGATCACCAAGTGATCATCTTCAAGAGGAAGATAAAACTAGAAACTTCTCAAAACTAAAGCTATTTATGCTATTCAGGTGCATCATACAGGTAGGTAATCAGTAATACCACCCATACAAGTGTACCACCCTAAATTAACTTCACAATTTGCCTTTCTATTATTTTACAATATGTCCTTATGTATGTTCAAATGTTACAGCTATATATAGAACAATTTTAAGCTATATAAAGTTAGTTTCACAATGTGTCTTTTTATAGTAATCAGTAAACCCAACAATATTATTTCAACAAGTTATATAGTATTCAGTAAGTCTATTAAGGTCGTCTTGGATCTTGTAACAATCATTAAAAATTCGTATGGTGAGGTAAAGTTTCATATCATCTGCATTTAACAAAAAATTGGCATTCTTGAAACACTACTTTATATTATTTACAAATATGATGAAAAATAAAGGTCCTAAGTGTGATCCTTGTGGGACACCTGATGAGAGGATATTGTGGAAATCAAATTATTTGCCAATGAGTTTAGCACAAGTGTAACAGAGAGGATTCTAATATTTGTATGTCAGGAATGATATAGTGTTTGATTTCCAAAATACAAATGGTAACTTCATTTTAACCTCACTTTCGTAAGTAATAACATGTTTCATTTGCATCACTGTTTGTTCTGTTCAAATAATAGTTGTAAAGTTCCTGATGAAGGGATAAAAAACGCCTCGAAAACTAGAACAGAGAAAACGTTTAACACCTTTCTGCCTCCCGCTGCTATACTCGATTCAACTTTTAAAGTTGTTTCGATTTCAATATAAATTATGTATAGCATACCTAACATCAAACGGAAATATATCAGGTGCATATAACTTTTGTGTGTGGATCTCGCGAAAACAATTATTAAAACATTATTTTCAGAATTAACCTCTTGAAATAAGCGAATGGAAAAATTCAAATATTGATTCATATGGACATGGTTGATTGAAAGTATGTTACATATTTTTACAATTAGTGTTGTTATTTTTATATGGTTTTTTGAATGTATTTGAAAACTCATCGGAACGCTGATTGCAATTTACTTTGAAACCCGTTGAATTTCTCGTCACATGTAGACGTTTTCCGATTGGTTGACGTTACAGGTCCGCTTATGACATGAACTTGCTGAAACGCATTTTTGTGAACATCTGGTATGAACATTTGGTAAGACGTTATGATTGTAATGTAATTTAATTCAGAATCTATTGAATTAATGCCAAAACATTCCCCATAATAGCAGAAATTAAACTGATGAGGAATATAACATACAAACATTTTTGTGACGCGTAATCACATTCAGTTCAAATGTATGCAAAAGTAATGAAACCTCTGGCGTAGTTTCAATAGCTCGCTTAGTCTGACCGATATTAGGGAATTATTGGAAACGCTATAAGGTAAATGCCTTATTATGGTCGTTCCGAAAATGGGAGGTACGCATGCGCACTAGAAAAAATTTAATAAGGAAACCTTAATAAAATACTGCTTTCCCCTATTTACGACTAGATACGGTAAGTATTTAACGTTTCCTTATTTCCCTTATTCGCCAAACCTAACCTCACAAAAAACGGTTGTCAACATCAACTTTTTTTTTAATCTTTAAGTTTAAATTATAAAATATGAGTGGGCCAATACGAAGCCTTGGCCAAGAATACAGCACGAAAAAAAAACAGATTAAGGTTTACTTATAATGATGATTTGGCTCTATTAAGAGAATTTGTAGGACAAAATCCCCTATCAAATCCCGAAGGATGGGAGGTGATAAAGCAGAACATGCAAATTTCGACTGGCAAGGCCTTCACAATTAGAACAATCAAACTACATCTGATACTAATAATTGAAATATGGATCAAGAAAGATGAGGTTGATAAAGTTAGGTAAGGAAAAAATGGCAGATTTCAGTGAACTTTCTGCTTACGCCTGAACCCTCAAGGGATTTAAATATTTATACCAAGATTTAACGTTAGTAAATCCGTTAATATTTTGTAGATCAGGAATTGAGGATTGTTCAGAAAGGGACTTACTACTTCAAGAAGCTAGTGTATTATGCAAAGAATTTAACTTTGTAGGCCTAGACAGGCAAAAGAAAAAACTCCAAGAGACTTACAATTATCGCAGTTAGGCAAAAAAGTGAGAAACAGTTACCTGGATCAAGTGGAACATATAAATGAAAATGCCTCCACATCCACCAAACAAGTATGTAACCAAAATCAAGACAATGGCAAATTTGTTTTACAAGAAATTATAACATGTGACCAAGAAAATGAAATCTTTTTTATGGTCATGATTATGGTAAGTGTTACTCAAATTCAAAAATAGTCATGTTTGTATACCTCTTGGCAAATAGAAGAAAATACCTTAGATTATTGTTCTATTTATTTCAGCTAGCTGTGTTGACATTGAGCTGGAGCCGCCAAGTCATCAAATTAACAATACAAATACATTGGAGATAAATTCTTTGAGTTACAATAGTTGTGATAAAAGGACCTTGGAGGTCATAAGTCCTAAAAAGACTCTAGGGTGTCTGGAATCAACTGCCACTCCAATACGTAAAACACAGTCTACAGACCAAAAAAGTAGTGTACTAGGTGAGCAGTACCTAGTTTGACTATTGTTTCATTCTTTTATAATGTGCAAATGGGGTCACAATAAAATACAAAAATACAGATCGTATATTTGTATTTTTTGTTTTCAAAATAATAATTTTGTTTGATAAACTTATCCTTATTGTTTGTAAAATCGCAATTTTAGTCTAAAAAAATTGTAAACTCAATTAACATGTTAGGCCCTTCGAGGACGCGAATTAAAAGACAGCCTATTAGAAGAGATGCCTTGACATATTTATCTCAAAAACAGGAGAGAGACTATGCCATAAGAAAAAAAGAATTAGAACTAGAAGAGAGAAAAATTGCTTTACAAGAAAGACAAATTAATCTTAATGAAGAAAAGCTAAAATTAGAAACACAAAAATTAGAACTTGAAAATGAAGAACGGAAACAGCGAATGGATGGAGAAAAAAAAAGAAAAATAAGTTACTTTTAACATATTGGAAAAACTGATAGATACTCTTGCACAAAAGTGCAATAAGGTATAATTTTGATAGATAATATCTGTTGGTTTTGTATATTTTTTGACCTTCCTTCGATTGGAACCAAAAATGATTAATATTTTTAGAGTATAAAGTTGTGATTTGAAAAAAATGTGATTTAAAGTTTTGTAAAAATATTAGGTTTTTGTAAGAATAGGAATGTTACTTTTGTCGATTTAATAATTATAAATTGGAGTCTAATATATTTTTGTTGACTGTCTAAGACTGACTTTTGTAACAATGTTATGTTTTTTGTAGGTTTAGGAATGTTACTTTTGTAAAATTTTGTCCAATATAGAATTGTTGACTTCAATAAAAGACTGATATAATAAATAATATTTTTTTTAATTTCAACAATTATTACAAAAAACTATCCAAAATATTCCTCTAAATTTGGGGGTTGCAGATTAAAGTAGTCTGCTGTTTGACAACCGTATAAACATGTGTGTGTATTTGTTAATAATACAGAGACCTTATATAGGGACTGCAAGTCCTGCATTAACAGTTTTTGATTTTTTTTTAAATCTATAAATGCAAATTGTTGTATAATTTTCAAAAAACCCCATTCAACTGCAACTCGAAGAGTTTTCATCGAATTATTAAATTGTAATTGTTGAGGTGGCAACAGATTTGGCTGTCCTGGAAAAGGGGTGATAAGTAATTCCATAAGGCCATATCCCTGGTCACCAAACAAAACAAATTTATCGTTTTCACCAAACACTACTTTCTCTTCCAGTTGCTGGTACAAATTGCTCTCCCTAAAAAAATATAGTGTTCAGACTAATAAATTACTTATAGTACCAACAATACCTAAATATGCCTGCATCATGCCTAGGTCCAGGAAATGCTCCCATTAAACTTGTGATTATGCCATCTGGACAAAGCACACTTTGATATTTGAGGCAATGAAACTTTTTGTGTCCAGAATAGTTTCTTCCTGGTTAATGGAAGGACGACATATTGCACGGGGAGTTCCATCAATGAATCCCCAGCAGTTGTTTATAGCTGCCCCCTTTGCAAGAATTGCCTAAAATAATAAAGATACCTAAATTACCTACTACAGTGCTACTATAGTACTACTACAGTTCTACTATACTTTTGAATAAAGCTAAAAAAAGGCAAATATTGTAATAAAGTAAAAAATAGATTTGATTTGTATCAAACAATTTGAATCCGATTATTATTAAAGCATTCTAAAATTATTGTGGAATGCTTTAATAATCATCAGATCCATCAATATACTTGAGCATATGATTCCAGTTTTTGCCTGTCTAGCCACTGTAGAAGTCCAATAAAAGGTCCCCTTTTTGGGCAATCATTATATCTACTGTTGTCCGGATTACTTGAGACAATGATTGCGCAGACATATTGAAAAAGGTTTTTAGGTCAATAAGTCTACTTGGATAGGCTAACCTCTTTAGTACTATGCACAATGCTTTTAATCCTGAAACATAAATATTTTTAAATGTATTTTTTTGTTAACAAAAAAAATATACTTCTGCTTAACACCAGCTTCACATATTGGGCATCTTGGAACCAACTTGACTATAACACGCCAAGCACAAACGTCGTCCAACGTTGGACGACGTTATATATATATATATATATATATATATATATATATATATATATATATATATATATATATATATATATATATATATATATATATAAGTACACTGTGACAAAGGCACATTGGGCTCAATGTGTGGAGCCGGCAACAATAAAACCTACCATTGACACGATCACCAGCCTCCGTGACAACCTCATCAGGAATTAAAAAAACATTTTTAATTCTTTGAAGATGTCCCCTTTGGAATCTAAAGTTTTTAACTACTTCCTCATCACTCAGGTTTTCCAACTCGAAAGGGGGACCTTGGCCTTCCTCATCTCTGTTAATTAAAATATTATTCATTATAGCAAATTCAATATCTTCATCGGACCCACCGCCCAAAATTACGTCTTCCAAAATATTTTCCATACTGTTCTAAACCGCTATCAAAATTACAATAAAATATCACTGAAATTTGAACAGCAAAGACAAGTAGTTTTTTTTTAGGTTAGATATAAAAATGTCGCTGTCCTAAGAACTGTCAATTTAAAGAATGACTTCCAATAACTCAATTTCTACCCTGACATTTAAGGTTTTGCTTTATTCAAATAAGGCTTAACTTTATTAAGGCATTACCTTAAAAGCCGGTGTTCAATAATTCCCTATTTTATTATCACAGTTCTCGCAGCTTATTACATATATTCCTAACTTTTCGTTTTCCGACGTCTTGACTTTAGGGTTACCCTGAAGCTGGATTTGGTCGAGATTAGGAATCATGACAATTCACTTAATACCCGTTTTTCAGTCTGTTAGAGATATACTTCTTTTCCATGAATAATTCAAATCACAAAATTCTCTATTGAATAATATGGTTAGATAATGAATAAATAAATAATAATACTAACTACTGAATTGTGGAAACAATTTATTTCAGAAGTTATATTTCAAGAACTGTGTTACATTTTCATATACCTATATTTATATAAATATATGTGTGTGCACGTGAGCAGATCATGATTTTGCTGGATAATATGCTACATATATCTATCTATACAATATAGTCAAATATAGCTGAACAATTTTCGTCTAGAATCCACAATGCCAGAAATGACTCCTCTACAACGTCTAGTCAGACGAATTTTGAAACAACTTGTGAAACAAAGTGCGCAAATGAACTCACACCAGACTTTTCAACCTTTCTTACAAGGAAGAGGTTTTTCTTTTTTGTTGGAAGTCTATTCACAAAAGGTTTAGAAAAATCTTGCAAATAACTATAGACCAGTCGCTTTGCTATCAGTGATATCAAATATCATAGAGAAAGCCGTAAACCACCATATCCTTAAATTTTCTGATTGATTCGGCCGTTATTTGATGAAGATCCATAGTAATTTCAAAAACTTAATAAAGCTTCTGCGTTAGCAAATAAAGTTTATGAAGATCAAATCGTGAGGTGTAGTTTTTGAAATATCCTTTAGTATTTGGAAGGCTTCAACATCTTGAGCGATCATCAATATGCTTTCGAAAACAAAGATCAACAGGGGTATGTCACCCATATTTGGAATAACGCAATCAAGAAACACGAAGAGCAAAGAGCTTGACATTTCTAAGGCCATTGACCGTGTGTGACGAGAGATTGCTGGCCAAACTTCCATGCTACGGCTTGTCTGATTTTGCGTATGGCTCTCCAGCTTCCTGAGAAAACGTTCCCTGCAAGTGGTCATCGATGGATATCTCTCGAATACTTTCACCAGATGGGAGTCATATTGGTGTTACCCAGGGAACCATATTGTCTCCAACCCCTCTTTACATTGTATATCACGGACTTATTGGAAAAAACCAAGAAACCAATATATTGCTTTGCTAACGACAGCACACTTGTCTCGTCATTCCATTTGGATTCCATCCATCGGCTGCGAATGAACATCTTCACCGGCAGCAGGAAGTTGCATATCTTAATGAGGATCTAGATGTGAAACTAACCAGGTTGAACTCAATGCCACGAAAATCTAGGCATTGGTTTTCTCCAAGAAGACGAATGTCTCCGAAACAGAAATAATAGTGTCAGGATAGAAAATTTCGCTTAGTGATTCGATAAGATTGTGTTAAATAATAATGTCGCTGGAATTGCAAAAGCTGCTTTACTAAAGCATGGAACACTGTTCCGAATCACAAAAATTTTACAAACTCCAGCAACTTTTGATGCTTCATGGAGTATTGTTCACATGTAAATTTCTCAGGCTAATATGTAACGTAGGGTATTCGACAAAAAAATGTAAAATAGGTATTACTGCATACTATAGACCACCTGCAACAGATTGTACAGTATTTATGGAGGACAAAATACAGAGGTATATATTGGAGACATTAATATTGACATCTCGAAAAAAGAATCAAGCAATTACCTGAATATATTAAACTCAAATGGTTTCATATCGTACATAAATCAACCTACAAGAGTTACAGAAAACACAAAATCTATAATTGATCATATATTTGTCAGAATGAAAAACAGTATAAAAAACAAAACCGAAATCGAACCCGTGATATTTCGAACTGACATGACAGACCACTTCACACCTTTCATATATATTCCATTGAACAATAACAAATCTGAAAATACAGAAAATGATGTCAGAATTACCAACGTAAATTGTGAAAAATTGAAAAGTTTTCTTATAAATGAAACATGGGATGACGTTCTCATATCAAATGAATCCCAAACAGCGTATCAACTGTTCATCGACAAGTTAAATTATTACATAACAAATTCAAGTGAAGTAAGAATCATAAATAATAAAAAGTATAAAAAAATCAAACCGTGGATTACCTTAGGTCTCATCACATCTATTAAACGCAGGGATCTTATGAAAAAAAAACTAATTAAAAACCACACCGTCGAAAACGAGAGAAACTACAAAGAATTTCGAAATAAACTCAATGCTTTAATTAAAAAAACAAAAAATGAATTTTATCAGCACAAAATAGAGGAAGCTGGAAAAGACAATAAAAAAATATGGAATGTCATAAATGATATAACTGGTCGCAATAAGAAAAAGAACAATATACAAATAGAAGACACACCATTGAAAAATAAAACTGGAAATATGATAACAAGCAACAAAGAAAAAGCCAACATGTTTAATAATTTTTACACCAATCTCGGTATCAATATGTCAGAAAAAATTCCCAAAATGAATTCAGCCAGACACTCCTTAGCAAGAAATGATTCAACCATATATTTAGAACCTGCAACAAAAAATGAAATCATTATTCAGATATCTAAACTGAAAAATAATTGTTCTTCAGGTCCAGACAAACTCTCAGTTAAAACCATAAAATACATTCATGAATTTATCCTATCCCCACTAGTACACATAATTAATCTATGCTTATCAAGTGGAAAAATTCCACAGAAATGGAAAGAGTCTCTCATCACTCCAATTTTCAAATCAGGTGACCGTCGTGAACCAAGTAATTATAGACCAATATCTGTTATAAACAACTTAGCAAAAATATTTGAACAGGTGGTAAAAAAAAGACTGTTGGATTTTTTTCACAAACATAATGTCATCACTGATAGGCAATATGGTTTTGTACAGAACTCAAACACTGAGAATGCTGTAGTGGATTTCCTAGAGGAGACAGTCGGGGCCTTGGACAAATCGATGAAATGCGTTGCAGTATTCCTCGACCTTGCCAAGGCCTTCGACACAGTTTCTCACGAAATTTTACTCAATAAGCTGCACCATTACGGTATACGTGGTCTGTCGGCTGAACTTATGACTGATTACCTAACAAATAGAGTACAACAGGTGAAAGTTGGACAAGAAATAAGTAACATTTCAAAAGTAAAAATCGGTGTACCACAGGGGACAGTATTAGGACCGATACTGTTCCTTGTGTACATGAATGATATTACAAGAATTAATGGATTTAAAGGACACTATTTTTGTTATGCAGATGATACAGCTCTGATATTCACAGGAGAAACTTGGGAGGAAGTGAAAGAAACTACTGAGACTGACTTGCAAAAAATAGACGACTGGCTAAACTTGAACAAACTCACCCTGAATATTGAAAAAACAAAATTTCTCACATTTACGCCAACAGTCACTACCCAACCAAAAAATATTCTGATACAATTACACATCACAAACTGTCATAAGATCGATTGCACATGTTCCATAGTAAAAAAAGTGGAAAAAATCAAATATTTAGGAGTAGTCTTAGATCAATGCACGCGCTGGTCAGATCACATCACAAATGTTAATAACCGTTTAAGAGTCTTGATGCACAGTTTTTATATCCTGAGAGACGTACTTACCAGAAGAAATCTCCTTTTACTTTACAATTCCCTAGCTGAATCTGTAATGACCTACTGTATCACAGCATGGGGTGGGGCCTTCAATACTACACTTGATTCTCTGCAAAAAACACAAAATATTCTTCTAAGAATTATTCTGAAAAAAAATAAACGCTATTCCACTGACATGTTATACCAAGAATCACAGGTCTTGAATATAAAACTGTTATTTACTCACCAGTGTTTAAAAAGAATGTACATCAGACACGAAACATCTAACCAGAGAAAAACTGGAATAACCAGATCCACTAGTAATTTGAATCTCAGTATACAATTTTTCAGAAAATCTTTAACGCAAAGATCTTTCTTTTTCTTCGGCCCTAAATTCTTCAACTGCATTCCGATTGAATTGAAATGTATTCGAAAACTAAAACAATTCAAAAAAGAAACAAAGAAATATATTCTACAATTTTCAAACAAATTTTATAACATAATGAATAATAATTTAGTATGAACCTTACCTTTAAAAACTATCTGTTCTCCTCTGTAACTGACCTTGCTTGAAACGGTTTGGAATCCTCACCATTTGCAACTTATATTATATAATTGTTTGTTATTCTTTAAAAAAATCATTGAATCTATCATGTTAATTTTTCTACTAATTTTTTTCTCTACTCTTAGTTATTATCATAAAATGTACACTTTTTTAGAAAGTCTATAGATCTAGTACATGGCAGAACAGATAAACATATCTAGGCCAAGTTACTGGATCTGAGACTTTTGAAAAACACGATATATTACATGTAAATATATAAACTGTACTTCAATATATCAATATATCAATATATCAATGTATGGAGCTCCGCCCCTAAGCATACCCTGAAGCTGCTGGATTCCATCCAGAAAACAACCATTTGCCTGATTGGACACACATCACTTGCAAACTTGATAATATAGAACATCGAAGAAAGGTTGAAGATTTGTCTCTCTTCAATAGATATTTTCATGGGAGGTGTTCAAGTGACTTGGCATTTGAATCCACTAAGAGCAGTACATATCTGAAATACGCCGCGGACTGTGGCTGTTCATCATTTTGAGGTTCAACTCAGTAAACCTCAATCTTCACCCTTTCATTTGGAGAACTGCGTTCATGTGGAATATACTTCATGAGAACGTTCCTCCAAATGAATTTATTCTCCAGCGATTCAAATCCAACGTGAATCTCCACTTTCGCATAGGCACCGCTTTTAGTCCTTGTGTTTGGTCCTTCAAGGACAAAGTTTCAACTAATTTATACCTACTCAAAGAATCACTACAACTGAAAGTGAAAAAATTCCCTTTAAAATATGAATAGGCCATGTAAAAGTTAGGAATTAGTACAGTTACAGTTAGGTTTATTCTACGCTAGAGTTTCCAGTTCGACCTTTCATGCTGTTGTAATGCATATTTTCACTTATACATTCTCAATCTCTATCATTTGACATTCGATTCTGACAATACACAGTCAGTATTTTCGGAAAATTGTATTTTTGATGCTAGCAATTTTCTCCAGAGCAACTACAGGTACTCGAATTTTTCCCTTTTTGGTTTTATGTATGAATGTGCTGAAAATAACAAAGAATAGCAAAGCTTCTTACTGTCTTTTTGGGCATACAACCTTTCACAATCTGAAAAAAAAACGAACCAAAATCTATAGAGAACCTGCTTAAGTGTAATGAAGAGCAAACTAAAAAGTTACTGAAGAGTCCAGTTAGTCAGTAACTTGTCGTATCCATAAATTTTGCCTGCCAATTGACAAAATCAATTGAAAAAGAGTAAATATTCATACTTAGCCTTCTTTAGTGGTCCATGTTTCGGAAAACAAACTTTTTTCGTTTTCCAAAAACAGAAATTCACTTCAAAATGTTCGCCTCAAATTATGGAATGTACAGATGAGATAGTCTACATGAATACATATATTGGATGTTTTTTGAGAATTCGGTTAGGGTTCATGTTTCCGTTTTCAACCTTTTCTTTTCAGTAATGGCAACCTAGTACGTACGATCCATTAACACAGAGCTGCTAAAAGAATATATGCGGTTTTTTGGGTTTTCTGATTTTTTCACGAGTTTCGTTGGTGATAATTTTGGTTTCATTCTATTCTATAGTGTGATCAACAGTCGATTTTGGAATATGATTCGCCATCTGTCTTCTTATATTTTCACGACGTTCATTTTTTCTCAAACTGACTAACTGCTTAGTGGTTCATTGAGGGTTTCTCAACAAGTACTTCCGAACTTTGACAATTAATAACGGCCGTCTTGTTAAAGCTACATCTGTCAAATTAGTGGTCATTTATTGTGTTTTGCCAAATCACCATGGACGGATACACCATGCAAGAACATGTGCAAATAATTGAATTGATTCATCAAAATGAATGTTCTGTTCGGGCAACGTACTGGGCGTTTTCCCCATTTTACGGTCGTCATAATCGTCCTACCGGAAGCACTATTAGCGATGTTACGGATGAATTTGAGTCCACTGGTTCAGTGAACGATCGACCAATACCTGTACGTCGACGAAACGCAAGATCTGCCAAAAATATTGCTGCTGTCTGTGAGAGTCTACAGGGGAATCCGAAACAGTCAATTTCACGTCGCTCATAAGAACTTGGCCTTCCGCAGACCACAACTTGGCCAACTTTGCGAGGTGGCCTGGGCCTGCACAAAATTCAACTGATCTAGTAACTGAAGGTAAACGACCATAGACAACGACGTAAGTTCGCTGAATGGCTTCTGGGTGGCCACTGAGATTGTGCGATTTGACCCCGTTAGATTTTTTCTTGTGGGGTTTTCTTGAGTCGCAGGTACATGCTAATAAGCCACAAACTACAGCGGTCCTCAAAGCCATTATAGCCCATGTCATCGGTCAAATTCAGCCTGATTTATGCCCCAGAGCCATGGAAAATTGGACGTTTCGGATGCGTTCCACCCAGAGAAGCCGTGGCGGAAATTTGAACGATGTTTTATTCCACAGATGATGGTATCAATAGGTATCAATGAATGAAAACATCGATGATGTCTCACACATACTTTGTTTTATTTAAATTTGAAGATATGCCCTATACAGGGCTTTTCATGATGAGCATTAATTAGCCGTTTCTGACAAATTATTTAACGGATCAACCTGAAAATTTCACAGTATGCATAAATCAATATGACCTACACGCCTAAAATATTTCAGACGAAGCGGCGTTGTCGCTTCTACTATAAAGTAGCGGCTCCTTTGATTTTTCAAATAGAATACCCCGTATATAATATCATATTATGATTCATTATCACTTTGTCAACAAATTCATATACTATTTACCTATTACCGTTTAGAAGATATAAATTAATTTCGATATTTTTCTTACCAAATATGAACTTTTATAAATGCTGATAATCTTGAACTCTCTTGCACTAAAACGATCAAATTTGAAATGGAGTGGAGTGATACTGTGAGGATCTTCACTCCTAGTCATATTTTCATTTGCCTCATACAGGGTCTTCAAAAAATGCAGATACTTTGATCTCATGAAAAAATGAGTGGATCTCAATTTTTTCAAATAGAACACCCTGTATATTTCAACATTTTTGAGCTCTACATCCAATTTTAGATTAACTTTGTTCAGATAATACTATTTCTATTTTGAACCGTTTTCGAGATAAACTGTTTCAAACGGAAACTGACGTGGTTTTCCTGCTCGTTTTTTTGAATTCATCACTTCTTTAAAACCCCTTTGGCGGACAACATGGGGATTTTCTGGTGCCCAATAATGACAGTTGTGTCTATTGAAAACTCCATTTTTTGTGAACTTGGCCTCATCTGTCCATATGATATTGTCAAGGAAATGTTCATCCTCCTGAGTCTTGACAAGTAACCATTCACAGAATTCCACTCTACGAGGTAAATCAGTCTCTTTCAAATGTTGGACACAGTAGAACTTATAGAGATGCCATTTATGCTTATTAAGAATTCGACAAATTGTCGCGTAGGGTATACCTATCTCCCTTTCAGCCTCGTGCAGAGAAGCATTTGGAAATGCATGAAAGTATCCCAAAACTGTTATACCATTGTCATTATCATCCACTTTAGTCTTCTTACGAATGATTTTTGGACGGAAGGTTCCATTCAACCTACAGTTTTTTAGTAGTCGATTTATCACATTATTATTCGGCTTCGGAAGTTGTGGATATCTTTCATGAAATACTCGGCATGTTCTACTTGCAATTCTATTGCACTCACCATAAATTATTAATAAATTCAAGTAATCTTCATTACTGTAACCTAATCTTGACATTATTCTATTATAATTGGTAGCTATCACAATCAGTCAAAATCACCAACGAAAGTCTGACGTTAAATAATAGGTTTATTTATTTTTCCGAAGCACACTATTAAAAAATATTAATGTGTACTGTTGTACGTTAGAGACCAATTCCTCAATGTGTACAAATTGTAACTTTTTCTAAGGTAGGTACATACCAATTTCGAATTGACTGATCTGAGACAGTTAAAAAACTGAATCAAAAAGAAATATTACTAAGTATAAAAAAAAATGTTGAATATCCAAAATAAGTGATGAATTCAAAAAAACGGGCAAGAAAACCACGTCAGTTTCCGTTTGAAACAGTTTATCTCGAAAACGGTTCAAAATAGAAATAGTATTATCTGAACAACGTTAATCTAAAATTGGATGTAGAGCTCAAAAATGTTGAAATATACAGGGTGTTCTATTTGAAAAAATTGAGTTCCACTCGTTTTTTCATGAGATCAAAGTATCTGCATTTTTTGAAGACCCTTATGAGGCAAATGAAAATATGACTCGAAGTGAAGATCCTCATAGAATCATTCTACTCCATTTCAAATTCGATCGTTTTAGTGCAAGAGAGTTCAAGATTATCAGCATTTATGAAAGTTAATGTTTGGTGAAAACAATATCGAAATTAATTTATATCTTCTAAACGGTAATAGATAGGTATAGGGAAATATTATATGAATTTGTTAACAAAGTGATAATGAATCATAATATGATATTATATACGGGGTGTTCCATTTGAAAAATCAAAGAAGCCGCTACTTTATAGTAGAAGCGACAACGCCGCTTCGTCTAAAATATTTTAGGCGTGTAGGTCATATTGACTTATGCATACTGTGGAATTTTCAGTTTGATTCGTTGAATAGTTTGCCAGAAACGGCTAATTAACGCTCATCATGAAAAACCCTTTATAACGCAGTAACTTTTCGGGGTGAACTTTTCAGTTTTCCCTTTATTACAGTTCAGCAGATTTCCTTGTGGAAGGTTATATACTCAAAAAATAGTAGGAGTATTGAGTCCTCCACAAAAAATGTCTTTCAAAGCATAATAATAAAGTTGTGTTTCTTTTCAGTAAATTCACAATGAATGATCTGCAAATCAAAAGTTGCAGAATGTTATAACCAAAAATCACAAGCCATTAAACAAAAATCAATAATTCATTTTCACTCTTCCTACGTTGGAAGGAATAATAATTCAAATCGTGGGTTCAACTTTCGCATGATTTCCATATCTTATTGGCGAGTTGTATTATTTTAATAAGTAAGTGTCAGCGAGTGAGCAAAAATGATTATTTCTAAGGCCAACTATCTCATCAATGAATCTGTTTTTGATCAATGAATTTGTATTTTTTTTACAACTTGATTTGCAACTTGAACTGTGGATTGTGATGTCTTTCTATACTTGGTGTTTCATAATTGTGAAATATTTATGGAATTTCTATAAACATATATTTTTGTGGAAAGAATAATGTTTAGGAGAACCTTTTTTGGAGAAATATACAGGATGTTTCAACGAGAATTCTATTGCCCTCAGAAACAGGCGTGTGACAAAAAATTCACAGAATTTCAAATTGAGAGAGGTATATTTTCAGAAGAGATTAGTTTTTGGGAAAGAAAGGTTTTGATATATGATGGAATTGAATACTAACGTATTCAAAAAACACTTTATTACGAGATTTTCACTAAACAATTTTACAAAAACGCAACATGTGTTTCGCCATACACGAGTCTCTAGAGACACGCCCGAAAAAGCCATTGTGTGGCGAAACACGTGTTGCGTTTTTGTAAAATCTCACAATAAAATGATTTTTTTTTTCAATACGTTAGAAAGATTTTGGCTTTCTACTTCTCCATCCGTCGATGGATATCTCTCGAATACTTTTACCATCAATGACCGGTCTGAGAAAGAACTCACTTCTTTTCTATTAAATTAGATGTTTTGATTGACACTCTTTCAAAAAGTAATATAAGTAAACAGAAAATTTGAAATTTCTGTCAGTTTACTATTACTTAATATCAATGTTCTCTCAAGGACATTCCTCGCTACTTGAATAAGTTTAGTCATAGGAATTTGAATATTTCTTTAAATAAATTACTTAAAAAATTTCCAATTACAATCTTATATTAAGAAAAGCAGACAAAAGTAATTGTCTTGTAATTCTTGATAAAACTGACTATGTCATAAAAGTTGAAGACTTTTTGAGTTCCAACAATTTCACTTCTCTAAATAAATCTTAATAAACTTATCTCAGAAACTAGAAGCTACATTAAAATTTGCGAAAACCTTTTCTTTGAATTCAATAAAACTTACAATTTAATTCCTAGAAATCCACAAATATCAAGATTATACGGTCTCCCGAAGATACAAAAAGATGGTACTCCAATCAGACCAGTGGTCTGATTGGAATAATCCTGTCTCTATTCTGTCAACATTTGTCTTATAATTGATAAAAAATGTAACCAACTAAAAACCTGCCAATTCAGTAAGTAACACTTTAGATTTAATTAATAAAATTAAAAACTTTCAACCTAATACTAATACCCTCATGATTTCCTTTGATGTAAGCAACCTGTTCACATCTGTTCCAGAATCTGAAACCCTACCTTTAGTTTCTAACTTGCTTTCTCAACACCCAAGATCTGACTCTACCAAAACAGATATATAAACATTACTTACATTTTGCATTCCCCAAGATTTTTTTGGTTTTCAATAATGAATTTTACAGTCAACCTGAACGCCTAGCAATGGGTAATCCCCTTTAACCTTTCTTAGCAGACATTTTCATGGAAAATTTAGAAAATTCCTTCATCATTAATAAACTTGATAAGATTCTCAGCTGGTACAGATATGTTGATGGCCGCCTGGTATTCATAGATGGCAACTCTAATTTGGCACATGACATCCTTGATTCCTTAAATAACTTACATCCAAAAATTCAATTCACCCTTGAAATAAAAAAAGATAATAAATTGAACTTTTTAGATCGTACTATAACAAAAATTAACAATAAACTAGATTTTTTCATTTACAGAAAACCATCCCAGACTGATCATGTCATCCCCTTCAATTCATTTCATCCTATGCAACTTAAAATGCCTTTCTTCAATTGTTATGTCAACAGATTGTTGAACATTCCTTTATCACCCTCCAATTTTAATTTAGAATTAAATATATTTAAATAGATTGCTGTCAACAATGGTTATCAACCATCTATTATTCACAAATTGATTAGTAGATTTAAACACAGGTCAGATAGAAGATTGGCCTTCAACTCTACCACCTTGGTTAATTCACCTTCTGTGAAATATTTTTCTTCACCTTATTCCGATCAAAGTATGTGTACTGTTATTTCCAAATTTATAGAAAATACCATATATCGCAAAAAAAATTATTTTAAATCTCAAAATAACTTGAGTAACCTTTTAGTAAATTCCAAAGACAAAATTAACAAATTACACAAAAGTGGAGTCTATAAGCTTGACTCCTCTGATTGTTCTGCATCTTACATTGGTAGAACCTGTAGACCTCTTTTTACCCGTTTTAATGAACATTTTAAAAACCTGAAAAATCTGCTTTTGGCCACCACATTAAATTTCACAATCATAACTTTAGTCCCTACAGAAATTCCAAAATATTACATAAAATAGACAATAAAAATTTCCTTAGACTGGACTTGTCTGTAGGAGATTTCCAAAGAACTTTCCAATAATGATCATTGTTTGAATACTCGAGTAAACTTAAACAGAGATTTCCTTCCCCTTCATGAAAGGATTATGAATTGTTAATTGATAAAATTTATTACTAATATACAATCTATATTGGCTTCTCCACAGCATAATTATTTTAAATCCATAATGGATCACTCCTCAAGTTGGTACCATTATTTGAACATGACACTCGACACATCCTGTTTCAAGTTGCCCTTCTTTCGCATATAATACTTTGACTGAAACACATGGCCTCAATCCAAAAATGTATTTCCTTGGCTATCAGCATATTTTGTTTCATAGACCTAAGTCAAATATTACAAATGTGCCATGTACTCATTTCGATACTTCCTGTTGCCTCACAAGTAAGTAATTGTAAACTATTTTCCAAATTTCATAACCTTACAAATATTTTGCAAACTTCAATTTTCACAAAACTTTCTTTTCAATTAGATCACTTACTTTCAGGTAAGCACTGATGATGACGAAAGTCGAAAGCGCTTTGCAATAACTTTATAATTATACACTTTTATACAAAAACTTCTTCGAATAATTTTTTTTCACTTATTTTCCCATTTCGAGGTAGTTGTTGATTAATATGTAATCCGCCATTATGTAGCTGCGGCCATCTTGAATTTGCATCTTTTTTTAAGTGTACTACTATTCTACTCGTCAAGCGTTGTCATTTGATATCCATACTGAAGTAGTTGTTAAATAACATGTAATCCGCCATTTTGTAGCTGCATCCATTTTGAATTAGCGTCTTTTCCAACGTGTACTACTATTCCACTAGTCAAGTCCTGTCATTTGATATCCATATTGAGGTAGTTGTGAAAAAATATGTAATCCATCATTTTTAGCTTCGGTCATCTTGAATTCACATCGATACAGACTTTATTGAATTGTATTGTGATCGAAATTGAATGTGTGTACCAAATTTCAGATCAATCTGTCAACAGGGAAGGGGTCAAACTTCAATTACTAAATTTGACCCAAAGAAATAAATAAATAAATAAACAAAGAAATAGCGCAAGCTAAATGAAACAGTTCAAAAATACCTCAAATGCCGAAAATAATTCAAAAATTGTTTTCCCTTAATAAAATTTTGAGTTGTTGAAGGCAAAAACCGATGGATTCCATTGGAAATACATAAAAATATATATAATAGAAATGCTGAATGTTCATGACCATTATAGTCCCACCTCATCCACCTAATAAAATAAAGTTCAGCTTCGCGGATCAACGTACCCACACCATTGTGTCTAAGGCGGCTATGATGAGAGGTCACAGGTCATTCTCAGGTCGCATACCTGCCCTGAAGCCCCACGTACGAACTCGAAACTCAACGACTGCCACCCACATTTGACTCTTCACTGAGAATGAGGCACTCACTATACAAGAATTATCATCATTTATTGTCACTTGTCGCCTATCCCTCCGCACTTTTACAGGTAAAGTTGTAAAGGTGTTGAGTCTTTAACTGGTTATATTACATTTCAAGGTGAGCTGTTTTGAAAGTCCTTATCAATGATATGTTCTGTGCTGAGACGCTGAATGGAACTTTTGAAATGTATTAGTAGAAGTTGCGAATACAATCTGGTGATTTGAAAACGATATTTACGCGGGGGGCTTAACGGAAAAACACGACGCTAGACTTACTTTTTATATTTTATTATTTTCTTCGAGATCTCTAGGTTTTATCGAGAATTATCGACCCATATCAAAAAATTATATCCGGCAGATAAATGATTACTTGGAAACATTCGATCTTATGACAAAGTGCCAACACGGGTTCAGGAAAAATCGCTCGATAGAAACTGCAACGTTCAGCTTTGTACAAGAACTACACGATTTAATGGATAAAAAAACATTGTGGCAGGTTTATATTTTGATTTGAGTAGAGCCTTCGATAACTTGAATATTAAATTCGTATCAGATAAGCTATTTAAGATTGGTATTTGAGGAAACATAAATCAGCTTATAATGTCTTTCCTAACAAATAGATATTTCCAGGTGGAACAGAATGATATAATGTCCGATAAATTCCTTGTAACAAATGGGACACCTCAAGGCAGTGTACTCGGTCCACTTATTTTTCTATTATATGTGAATGATCTACCTAATAATATAAGTGATGGTGCGATATACCTTTACGCAGACGACACTTCCATTATTCTTTCAAGTAAAACAACGAAAGAAATGCATAATCTTGTGAACTCAGTCCTACATGAATTTGATGACTGGTGTTACAGGAATAGACTTATAGTTAACCTGAGAAAAACTGTCTGCATGGAATTTGCAAATTCATCTCGTAGCCTACATGATTTCATTTTCCTTTTCCGGAATGAATCCTTGGCATTAACAAGCTCAACAGAATTCATAGGAACCATAATGGACTCACATTTCACTTGGCAAGAACATATAGAGTTCACATCCAAGAAATTGAACAAATCGTATTATCTCATTAAATCCCTTAAGAATAAATTGGATACTAAGTTTCAGTCCATTATTCACAACAACATTGCTGTCTGGGGTTTAGCAACTGAGGTGGATAGAATTTTCATAAAACAAAAAGCATTACTTAGGCTAATTTTCAATCTAGACTACAGAACGTCATGTTAAGAGATATTTCGTCAAAATTAAATACTAACTGTTGCCTGTTTGTTCATTCTAAAAACATTGACGTATATCCATGAAAATAGAAGACAACTAGAGTCGAGATCGGAAGTCCATAATTATCTTAGTAGGAATAACCATATGCTCATCACCCAAAAATACCATCACGCAAAGTATAAAAAGTCTCCTATGTTTGCTGGTATCCGTATCTTTAATATACTGCCATGCGATATGAAGACACTGCCACCTCAAGTTTTTAAAAAACAGTTGAAAGTGTTTAAAAAGGTTTCTACACAGTAGATGAATTTATACTTGGAAGTTGGTAATGTCAGATCACTGTCATTGTGACGTATATATCGTAACATTTTGTTTATTTATCTATTTCTATTTTTTACTTATATTTTAATATGTATGTGTTTGTTTTACGATGTGTGTCACATTATTTTTTACTCAAATGACCATTTATAATATTACACATTTATATTATACCTGAAAAATATGACATGTCCCATCTACATAATGTAGCACAAAGGACTAATGAATCTATCTATCTATCTATTTTGATATTAGTTATGATTTTTTTCTGGAGTTTTTGGACTTCTAGGAAAAGTCAAGATCCCGAGAAAAACCTCGAGTTCTCGACAAAAGACTAATAAATAAGACTCATTCAGAGTTTCATGTTATTTCCAATGAAAGAAATTACCGTCAAACATTCATCATGAAAAATACAAACATATGAAAGAAAAATTTAATTTTTCCTTTTATATGAAATTGCCTGAAATTCGCCCACTTAAATGTTCGGTCTCTTCTGAGTGATTTCAATGGTTTTTCTACTCAGGTGGAAAATTCAAATTATGATGTCTTGGGTATTACAAAAACATGGCTCCGCTGGTTTGCTTATATGCTGATCGAGTTAGGGGTATATTATACTTATCAAGCCTAATCGGTCCCAAATTATCTTTATATTTGCAGAAAAAAGAATAATTTGAAGAGCAAGAATTTAAATTGGGTGCGTGTCTGTTGACCAATAAAATTGATCGTGTCTAAAGCGGAGTTGTCAAAAGTATTGGTTTTTAATATCCAATCACATATCTGATGATCCTATTTGGCAGATGCCATTTTTGTTGTTATTGTTGTCAACTCAGTGTGAATACAACTGTTACAATTATATAAGTAAATAACGTTTTTCTGTAAAAGGTGGATCTCGGCGGGTACCTATTGTGCTGCATATTCCGTGTCATTAGTTTACATTCCGAAAAATATTTTTTCAGGTTATTTTTGGATTGATGTTCTGGAGTAATTATACATTTCACTGTACATATTTTTGCTTCTTTTTTCAGTCACCATACTGCTCCTTGGCCAAGATAAAATAAAAATTAAATCACTACTTTCCATCCTTCGATAAAAGACAAAGTCTGAAATGAATGTCATATAAATAAAAGGGACCTGCTAAATATACCACCTACCGTTTCAATTTTTCATTCTTCAAGTAAAATTTATCGATCATTTCAAAATCGACTTTTGGAAAGTTGTCGGGAGTCAGCTTTAACAAAACTAGGTTCAACATTCATTTTGAAATCATTTTAACAAAAATTCGAAGTTTGTGGAAACTATTGACATTAGAAAGAGCACATTGTCACATACACTACAGAGGGCGCTGGCTGACTGGATAACAATATGGCTAATATACCAGTAACGTTGAATTTTCTATTTTTTGGTGGGTGCATTATTGAATTATTTCATTAGGGTTCATGAGCATTCAAAAACCATTTGAAAATACAGCTCGTTTAATTCTATTTAGAACTATATTTAGATATAACTTGTACTATATCAGTTATCAAGGCAAATATTTTTGTCCATTTTTATGCTTATTTCGTGGATTCGAGCGATTTCATTATTGTATATTTATTTGTTTGCTGGCTTTATTCTTAAAAAAAATGAATGAATAATTACAGAAAATTTTAATTGATCGTTCATTTTCTCAGGGAAAAGGAGTACCCATATCACAATTTATTGGCTTATTTGGCATTAAAAATGTATGTCATTTTGGACCCATTCTGCTTGTTTTAGCAACATTGAGTTTCAACTTTTTCTTAGCTGACAGCTCGCGTAGGAACAATTCGTTTTTTCATCGAATTTATTTTGTGTATGTTTTGAAAGTGTTTAAGAGATATATTTGAATATTATTATGGTGCATACTTGTGCTGATTTTAATTGTGCGGAAAGGCACAAGAAAACAGAAAGCGCATTGGTTTATAAGTGAGTTATTTCATATAATGAGTTTAGGTTTTCAAAGAAAAAAATGATGAGAAAAAAAATGGGTGATAGTATTGAAAAGAAAGAACTACAATCCTTCTACCCTTCTAAGAATTTATAGAAATCATTTAAAAAGTGACTATAAATGAAAGGGGAACGAAAATATTGAATTTGATGACAGAGTTTTTATTTCACTTCAAGTATTCTCCACAGAAAGTATTATCTGGAGTTAATCCTGTTACTGAAAGTATGAAACAAAATTAATTAAATTTTATCACATGAATAATGGTATTATCACCTCAGAAGCTTTTGTTGGATCAGTTCGAATACAATCAATTCATTCAACCTTCCTGTCAAGTTTTGGAAGATTCAACAGATTACCCAAGCGAGCCTATAACGCTTGAATTTAATAGCTATATTAGAAAGAGGTATGTATGTAGGAATCGATATTAAATTGCAGTTGTACAGATTGAGGATTGTAGAATGATGAATATTTGAAATGATTCTTTGATCCAGTTTGCTATATTTTTTGATTTTTATAACTGTATATTATTAAATAATGCATAAAATCATAGTTTAGGTAAATATTTTGTGATCTATCGACTTTGTGTACTGATTTTAGATATAGAACTTATTTGCAAACATGATTTTTCGGGTACATTTTATTCCATGTGGAGAATTTTTCATTAATTGAAACGTTAACGGGTTCATTTACACTTCCACAATCAAATTGATAATTAAAGGCTTCGTAAATTTTTCGATTTGGCATTGTTGACTATTTCTATTGTTCCTATTGGTTAATCGAACAAGAAGCGGGAATAGGGCCGTGACGTCACCACCCTACCACATTCGATTTTTAATAATTAATTACGGGAAAACTACGGTACTTGAGAGATGAAACAAAGTGCACTGTTTTTCAATTCGAAATTTCTATCAAGTGAACTATAACCCAAAAATCATGAAACAAGCCCATTCCTGACTATGAATTCATTAGACTTGATAGACAAACACATGTGGGGGAATTGGTATGTATATAAAATGTTACATTAAACTTGAAATTCTTATTGGAGTATGTTAGAAATTTATTGAACTTATTGAACACATGTGGATCTTAGTTGAAGCAAATAAGGAAAAATTTTCAATACGACTTGTCTGCAGACCATCTCACTCAAATATTGATTTTTTTTCATAGCTTCGAGGACGTTATGGCCAACATGTTCACTGAGTTCGATAAAATAATAGGTTTAGGAGATTTCAATATCAATATTCTCGATATAAACTGTAATCGTTCATCACAAATATTATCATTGTGTGAAACTTTTTACTTGAAACAAATCATTGACTACCCAACTAGAATAACAAAAAAATCAATATCATTGATAGACATGATATTTGTTAGTAACAATATTATAATATCTGAATCAGGGGTAAATTATTGGGAAATATCAGATCATCTACAGACGTAGATGCACCCTTCTCTGCACCCGTCAGATTTTTTTTCATTCAGAGACTTGAAAAATATATACCGAGAACTTTACCATAAAGATTTGGAAGCAATCCCATAGCAATCAATCTTTGAAATCGATAAAGTACAATTTTTCACGGAACAAATCTTACTTCTATTCGAAGTACATGCACCTATTAGAAAAGTACGACAAAGAAAAAATTATAAATATTCTTTTTGGATAACTGATAATATAAAGTATATGCAACAACTAAGAGATAAGGCATTAAAAAAATTCAAATGCACAAAACAAACCCATCACTGAGACTACAATTGAGGAATTATACTACTTTCATGATAAAATCTGAAAAGAAAGCATTTTTGAAATTTAAATTCAAAAATTGTTCGTCAAAGTGAAAATGGAATTTACTTAAGAAACTAAACATCTGCAAACATAAAAATAGGGAAATACCAAAGCATCTCAGCGACGATAACCAACTGAATAATCATTTTACGAATATTTCGAAATATATGTTGAAACCCAACGAAAATTTTATTGATTTCTATTCTGAAAACTTAAAAAATGGCATCAATGGCTACTTCTCGTTCGAACACCTTAGCGAAACAACGGTTTCGAATGTGATTTACAATATCGGCACTAAAGCTTTTGGTACTGATGGAGTTAATATTACATTTTCACACTTTTGCTGCCCTACTATAATTCCATATATAACACATATAATAAATGAATGTATTTTAAAGTCTTATTTTCCCTCTGCCTGGAAAATGGCCAATATAGTTGCCTTGCCGAAGTTGAACCAACCAAAAGACTTCAATCACCTCAGATCACTCAGTATTCTTCCTACTCTGTCCAAAGTTCTAGAAAAAATTATGGAAATACAAATACGAGTCTGTTGAACAGTCTGAAATGTTACCTCAAAAGCAATCACGGTTCACACCTGGTTACAGTTGTGTGAGTGCACTCGCAAATATAACGGATGACATTATTTAAGGTATTGATGAAAATAAAGCAACTGTACTCACCCTACTAGCTTTTTCGAAAGCATTTGATTTGATAAACCACAAAATTCTCCTATCTAAACTTCACTACTTAAAGTTTGACCAAAATGCTTGCAAACTTATTACTTCATATTCATCAAATAGACTTCAACGCGTTACTCTGAAGGATAAAACTTCTAATTTTGCTCATGTATCATGTGGTGTTCTTCAGGGTAGCATTTTGGGTCCACTTCTGTTCACCTTATTTACTGCAACATTTCATGAGGCTCTACAGTACTGTAACTACCACATGTATGCTGATATATAAAACTTTTGAACCCGATAATGTCATGCAAACTAACAGAGACATAAATATCGACTTACAATCTTTAAAAGACATATGTGATAAACATCTACTGAAAATAAATCCTCAAAAGTCATGTGCTATTTTGTTCTATAATGACAAAGTTCTACAAACTTTTGAAATACAAGCAACCCAACTATCTCCATGATAAAGTCATATATAGAAAAGAAATTCATGATAGAAAAACTCGATAAACTATTTTTTATCGCCATTCCTCAACATAGAAACGAAATTTTCAAACGAAGGTTTTCATATAATATTGCTAGTTAAACGACTATAGTAGGTCGTGTTTCACGACCTATTGTATGTTTGCGTGAACTACAAAAATGAAAAATAATTGAAAAACTTTCCCAACTCAGAGCAGGATTTTCTGAAGGGTGAATTTCAAAAATTATCAAAAATCTGTCATTCGGCCTGATATAAAGAAATATTATACATTTTAGGTAATATTAATAATTAACAAATGGTCATTCGGCCTGACATAAAAATATGTTATACATTTTAGGTAAGATTAATAATCAACAAATGATCCTTCGCTGCAAACAAAACTAATCTGTGTCCGAAAAACTTCTTTTACCACGTAGTCAAAAGCTCAGGAAAAAGTCTGAAAGTCAAAAACTAGCTTCTTAAGTCAAGTCTTGTCCGGTGCTATTGAAACTCTTAGTTCCTTAACTGAAATAAGTGAAACCAAACTGCCGAAGACGAATATTAGCGAAACATTGGAAATGTTTAATCTGGTAATCCGGTACCTTCGAATTCTCGAAGTTCCAAACGTAGCAGAAGTCAGAATATGTCAAAAACAAAGGACAGTAAATCAAGACATCAGCAAGCGGAACTTCAATTTGCCCTTGAAAAAAAGAAGTTGGAACAAGGGCTGCTTCAGAAGAAAGAAGAAATGCTTTATATTGAGTTAGCGTTGAAATTATAACGATTGGCGGATGATGGAGCTGAGTTCAGAGGAAAGTGAGTTCAGTGAGAGGCTGAGTAGATCTGATATAAATTAATGGATCAAAGGAGAACATCCATGGCAGTAAATACCGGATGGAAGATCATCTTCAAGTGTGTAAAAGAAAAATAAGGTAAAAAATCATTATTTCAATTCGACTAGTACAGAAAGTGATCATCAAATACCTGATCCACCATTCAAAACGTTTTTAGTGCGACAGTCAATGCCAAAGGAATTGTCAATATTTGGTGGCAATCCTATGGAGTAAGCAAATTCTATTTACCAATTTCGCAATTCTTCTAAAGTGTGTGGTTTTTACCAGGAAGAAAATCACTGTATATTACAGAAATGTCTTAAAAGGCAGTGCCTTGAAAATCTTTCGAAGTCTACTAATCATACCTAAGAATATTGACAAAATGATAAACATTCTGGAAAGAAGATTTGGAGAACCACAACAAATAATTTGTATGCTACTCGAAAAGGTAAAATGTTTTCCTATTATGAAAGAGGAAAGACTCGACTTACTGATACAATTTTTCGATGAAGTAAAAAACCTTGTTAGAGCTATTGATTTCCTAAATGGAAATAGTCACCTTCGGAATCCTATTTTTCTACAACAATTAATGAATAAACTTTCTAATTCATACAAAATGATGTGGATTGAACATATGTTGAAAGAAAATTCGTATTACAAATTTGGAACCCACCTCGATTTCCAGTCAAAATGTCAATGAAGTTGAAGTCAATTGTCACAAAAAACATCTTCCTTCCAAAATAATATTCGTTATCTTGTAAAATCATTATAAGATAGAGTTAACTATTTGCCAATCAAATTTATTGATATATTTCTATCAAACATGAATTCATAATGTCAACGCAGTTGAGTTTTCACTGGTCTCCCTGTACTATATCGTTGTACACCCGCACATCGAACTATTGATGTTACATCAAATTTAGCAACATAGTCCAGTCAAAAGAGACACATAATTAACGGTTTTGAATAGCCACGTACATACTCCACATATCTATTGAAATGAGATCGAGACAAAATCTTCTATCATTGCATAATTGTAGAATATGAAATTAATTTTTCATTATATACTCGTATCTTGAAACTCTCAACTACATATTTTATAACTGAAATTAAGGAGATAGTATCCATTGCATAAAATATCTTTCGTGTTGAATATTTTTAACAGTAGTTTTGGCAGTAAAGTGCATTAACATTGAACTAAAAGAAACATTCATTTAATGGGGATATAAAGCGTAATTTTTCAAATACAAAAGTTTATGTATATCTTCTTTAATCTTGAATGGAAGATGAATATGTGGTTCTGACTTAAAATCGAAAATTTGAAAATAATCTTTCGAAATAGAACTAACTATTTCAATATTATTTCAATCTCGATATTTTGAATTTGAAGTCAAAATTTTGAGATTGATGTTGAAATTTCGAGTTTGAAGTGTAGATTCCGAGTTTAAACTCAAAATTTTGAGATTAAATTGCAAATTTCGATTTTAAAGTCGTTATTTCGAAATTGAAGTCGAAATTCCGTGTGCTCAAAAAAAATTTTGTGATTACTTTATAATTTGCCACAGCTGATATCGGCAGATTTATAATACTTTGCCCGGTCCACCCTATTTTTGTTCCGCAAAATTTTTTATGATCGTTCGAATCGTTTCATTACCTGCAGTGGTGTGCGCCGGAGCGCCAAAAAATACTTATTAAAACTGATAACTATGATAAACAATTGATTTTGTTTTAATATTTCATTCAAAATATTTACATATTTTTCTAAGACGAAACACAAGAACTTTGGGAATAGGCTGAACGCGAGCAATTTTCCAACGAGAAGGCAAAACCTCTTCCTTGTAGGATAAATTGATAAGTCTGCAAAATACTGGTGTGAGATCATTGGCTTGTGTTGGTGGTGAAATTGTGGATTTTGTAAAGTTTTGATTAACAGCTTCAGCTACCGACCAGAAGAATCTAGACCTGTTGGGATTGGCAAGAAGTTTATCCATAATTCTCTGATTGTGAAGTTCTTTGCTTTCATTCATTCTAAGTTTGCAACTTTTGCGAGCATTAACAAACCTAGTTCGGTGTTTGCGCCACTGCTGGTAGGCGAGATTTTTGGAGGCGATAGCTTGCTCGCAATTTGTGTTGAACCAAGGTTTCCCGTAAAAATTCGATTAATTGGAAAATGACTTCAAAAGCACAAGGTAACGGACCATTAGAGTTGAAACAAACATCTAGCCAAGGGAAATTTCGGAAACGGTCTCTTGAAGATATTCCCACTCAGTTGATCTGTAATGCCAAACTTTGCGCAGCTTAGATTATTCCCCAACGTTTATCGGTAATTCACTAAACACTGAAATGAGTTTGTCGCCAGAAGCTCCCAATAGAGACCTTACGGTGACTGTGTAAATTTCTAAATTGGTTGTTAGGTATAGATCCAGAAGACTGAAATATTCTTCATTACGGCCAGGAATCCTAGTTGGCTCATTTATAATCTCAGTAAGTCCGCTGATTATCGCAAAAGCCTCAACTTCGCGACCTTGTTCGTCGTTGATATTTGAAAATTTGAGTCATTCGATATTGTGGACATAGTGGAAGTCAAACGAATATGGAAATTTCGGCACTGAGATGATTAATTTTCAGAAAGTCAATGGTGTTTGCAAGTGAAAAGAATAGTGCCTTATATTGTGTATCGCTTGGTGGTCGATAAACGCAGCATATGAATTTGGTGATCTGTGATATTATTTTGAACCACATGACATCAAAGTTTTGGAGTTCCAGCATTCCCTCTCGTTGGCAAGAGAGATGACTTCAGATAAAAAAATATTCCAAAGTTACGTATGAATAGGGGTTGAAAATCATAGCCGGGATGTTGTTAATTAACGGGGTTTGTTGAAGCACTGGCTTTGGTTTCTGTGAGTGCGAGAATATGAGGACTATTCGTTTACAGATGTTGGCGTACTGAGTATATATTTGAGTTGAGTCCCCTGATGTTGCAAGAATCAATTTTGAAGTTGGTAGTGGACCTTTTAGCAACTGCAGTTACCATGCTATTTTCCTGCTGTTATACTGATTTGAGAAAATATTAGGTATGAGCAATAATTATGGTGTATTATCATCAGATAAATCCAATGAATCTTCGCTGAGATTAAAGTTTCTACAATTTTCTCAACTAAATGGTCTAATTTCCACATGATGACCTCTGCTTTTATGACATTTTTGCGGAATCGAAATTTTTCTAGGACTCCTTGAACAATATTTTGACATATACATGATGCACTGTTTGGAACCTTTGGTGTAGTAAAGAATATTACTGGAGTTTTTTCCAAAAACCTTATCGTTATTTTTATCACCTCGACACGTGTTTCGATCACCAAGTAATCATGTTCAAGAGGAAGAATAAACTGGAAAACTTCCCTAAGCTAACGCTATTAATGCTATACAGGTAAACCATACAGGTATACCACACATACAGGTACACCACACTTAAATTAATTTTACAATTTGCCTTATCTATTATTTTACAATATGTCCATATGTTATGTTTAAATGTTATAGCTATAAATGATCGACTATTCAAAAAATTTATTTCACAATATTTCCTATCTAAATTTATTTTTACAATGTGTCCTTATGTATTAATCAGTAAATCCAATAATATTATTTTAACATGCTATATATTATGCTATTTGGTATTGGTCCGTCATCGTTATTCATAATTTTATTATGTTTACTTATTTCTACACTCTCATAGGCATCTAGTTGCCTGTTGTTGTTAATTTGTCTAACTAATCTTAATGAACTGAAGTCTATGGAATGGTTTTGTTGCAAAATATGATGGGCGACTGCTGATTTTTCAGGTCTTCCATATTTTAAGTGTGCTATGTGTTCCTCAATACTTAATAGATCTCATAGATGTTATCTTAATAGATCTTTTTTTCTGTCCATACTATTTCGCATCGCAGTCCTTACATTCAATTTCGTAAATTCCAGACTTTTCCGAATTCTCGACTTTGTCATTTGGACTTCCCAAAAGGTTCTGCAGTGTATGACTTGTTTTAAAAATCACCTTCATACCTAGTTCCTTGAAAATCTTTCCAAAGTTCTTCGTATATTGGTGGTATGGAACTGAGATGTATTTATCTTGGTTTATTTTTTTGACATTTTGACATCTTTTATTTTAAATGTCGTGTTTCTTCTTGCAACGAAACCCTTCACTTGAGCCCAAATTTGCCCACTTATCACTTGCCGTGATAAGTGGGCAGACGCAAAATAATATTTCGATTCTGTTACATCTTTTCGCCTGCATATTTCGTGAAACAAACTTTATATGAACATACTACGGGCGGTAGTCAATTACATCTGTTTTTCTACATGCATTAGTTGGTATTTTTTCAACTCTTCTGGAGTGATAGCTTGCATTATTCATCACTATCACAGAGATAGGTGGGATGAGGTTTAACATTTGCTTAAAATATTATTCAAATACATTGCCGATCATGTTTTCATGATAATCGCCAGAATGCTTCGACTCAAACATTGAAGACATACTTTGGTCTCAAGGCTTCCACTGTTGGCTCCCACTGTTGAGGGTGGATATTTTCTAGAGAGAAAACTGAAGTAGCCACTTTACCCACTAAGTATAATTTACTTATAACAACAGTGACTAAGGCGCAAGGGCGAATCATGATGTAATTCTCTTTTCCAGCGAAAATTAAAAATATTTGAGGTACGTCTGATTTAATCAGGTAAGCTGTGCGAGATACATCGAAGTACATCAAAAAATGCTTTCCATAGAAGGGATTGAAAATTTCAATTGGATTTTAAAAGTAAAAACAATTCTGGGCGTTTAATTAAAAAATTATTAGTTCAAGTATTCCATATTTTTGTTACTCGCCGTATACAAATATTTCAAAATTTGTTATATCAAATCATACAACAACATTGAATGTTCAAAATGAATTATTACTATATTTTTCACTTTTTAACCGACTCAGTTATAAGATAAGATGAGAGCATTTATTAATATAGGAATCCTAATATATATAATACTGTTATAACAATCACATTTTGAAAATACAAGCAAGAGTATAACAAGAATGATAGATCAATGAACTAAAAAGCTGATATAAATGTGGAAGACATGTTTAAACTCAAACATATTTTTCTTTCAGATATTTAGTTAGACAGTTTTAAAAAATTAAAATGGAGTCACTACATTTAATATCAAGTTGACTTGGGTGTCACACCAATAGGTGGTTCCACTTATGTTTCGCTTGCGTTTACGCAGCTATTTTTATCAAGTACTTTCTTGGTTTTTTCTCATTTTGTCTTCAATCGAGGACCGCCTGCCCGGTACTGACGATGCCCAATAGGCTGAAACAGCTGTATACCGGTGGCTCTTAAATTGAAATCAATATGGGAATGATCAAAGAGTACTTATCTATTTATTTTTTGATTTTCATGGAATTATTTTCCAGCAGCTTGACTGCATTAACCTTTCTAGATTTCATATCATTTCTAGAAACATGTGGATTCGTTTTCCGATGGCATTTCAGGTTAGCTTCCCAATTTCTGCTACCGCAGTTGTCGGTTGATTGGTCAAACCACCAACACTGACATAAAAACTTGGCAAGTTGACTTGGGTGTCACACCAATAGGTGGTTCCACTTATGTTTCGCTTGCGTTTACGCAGCTATTTTTATCAAGTACTTTCTTGGTTTTTTTCTCATTTTGTCTTCAATCGAGGACCGCCTGCCCGGTACTGACGATGCCCAATAGGCTGAAACAGCTGTATACCGGTGGCTCTTAAATTGAAATCAATATGGGAATGATCAAAGAGTACTTATCTATTTATTTTTATATATATATATATATATATATATATATATATATATATATATATATATATATATATATATATATATATATATATATATTACATGTATATATAATATATATTCAAGAAGAAGCTATTGTATAGCGAAATACGACTTGCGTTTTTGTAAAACTGTTTGGTGAAAATTTCACAATATAGTGTTTCTTGAATACCTCCATCTGAATGGATGGCAATCAAGAAAAAATTAATACTTAAAAAAAAGTCATGATATCAGAAAAAAATCATAACAAAATGAAAAATTATGTAATTCCTGGAATTGTGATGCACTGTTTGGAACCTTTGGTGTAGTAATTAATATTACTCGAGTTTTTTTCGAACATCAAACCGTTATTTTAACACCTCGACACGTGTTTCGATCTCCAAGTGATCATCTTCAAAAGGAAGATCAAACTGTTTGATTTCGAGAAAAAACTCCAGTACCTAATATTAATTCCTGGAATGTTTCTACTGCATAAAACACTTTGATTTTTCAATGTTTAATATTGAGGTAACTTATTCAAGTGATTTATAACCTTTTCAAAAAAAAAATTCATCGTGTGGATCTTCGAAAAATCTTGAAAATAAAAGTATAATGGGAGGTACTCTCTCTGGAAGTTACAGCGTAATATCGAAAAGTTTTCGAAAAACTTTTCTATCAAATTACAAATGATCCTGTTCTGTTTTATCAATAATAATGATAGGTTATACAAATATTCAGTTAACTAGTTTAGTGATCCAATAATTTTTCTAAAGAAAGGTTGGTTGGGTAATAGGCTCATTTTTTCTTGTAAAAAACAATTGTTTCCTTGCTGACGTTTCGAATTCAATTAAATTCTTCAGGGCTCGAAGAAACTACTTTTCGAATTTTAGAAGAATTTAATCAAACTCGAAACGTCGGCAAAAAACAATTGTTTAAAAAAAATTGATCCTGTTACCCAACCAACATTTCCTTAGATACACATATTGTCCACACAAAATAACATTTTCACCTGTAACACGAAATGATTTAACTGGACTAGGAACCATATGACTAATTCTTGAACGTTAAGCGTGAGAAACTTCTCAAAGGAGCCTCCTGGCCACACATAATTACATGTTGCAGTACACGTGGTAAAAACATCTATAAAACATTCATAAGTCTACGTAACTCTACCTCTCCTATTAACGTTTGCCTTCGAGTGAAACTCTCTCCGTGATCAAAGAATAAACTGAAGACCATCAGAAGAAAGCTCTGGCTAATATAGGTAATGATTTGCTGATACTGACTGAGTTACAAGATCATGAATAATTCAGTGGAACCAGGAAGCCTTGGAGTACTCCATGCTTATCTGAATGAATGTTCGTTCCCAACAGATTCCCTAAAGTGGTCATGAACAGCGGCAGGAGTGCAAATTACACGAACAAGTTTTTCACTATGGAGAACAAGAAAGTGGAATATTGCTATTGATCCACCAAGACAGGACTGACCCACAACACAAGTTAATGAGAACCAAAATATATATACACACGCAAGTCACTCTCCCGTTTGCATAAATTAGGTAAAGTTAGGTCAAAAGTGAGAAGGTCTATTCGTCTCTCCACCACAACCCGCATAGGTTTATTGTGGCTCATACCTATTCACACTCGACCAAATAAACAAAAAAAAAGGTTTAAAACATGAAAATAATATTAATTTAAAACAATTTTGTATTGATAAGCAATCAGAATTTTGCTGCTGTTCTTTTCAGGACAAACATGACAATTATTTAATTGTATTAAATTGTTACCGATCGCCATCAGGTGATTTGGATCCTTGACTGTATATTGAATTGTATTCTTAAACCAAATGCCTATATTGTCGTATGTGGGGACTTTAATGTAAATACTGGTATTCACAATAATGAGCATACTAAGTTGTTGAATGTTTTATCTACTCATAATGTTATTAATAATCTTATTCTATGAAGCAGACACTTGTCTTGATTTGAAAAAAAAACGTAGAAACAGATTTCCACTTGCTCAAAAAATGGTTTGACCAAGGGCTCCTAACAGTGAATCTGGAAAAAGCTAATTTTCTTCCTTTTAGCTGCAGTCTATCCGATGATTGTCCATTTGAAACTCTTGATGTCGGCGAAAAAGGAAAAACAATAAAAATAGATTCCCTGGGCGTCTACATAGATATAAACTTAAGGTGGGACTCTCATATAAAATATACAATAAAAAAACTGCAAACAATACTTCACAACTTCCGTTCCTTGAAAAATTACTTACCTCACAAAGAACTTAATCAATTATATAGTTCCCTAGTAGAGAGCCATTTGAGATATGGTATAACAGCATGGGGATCAGATCTGAGTGTACACCTCAATCCGTTAGAGGGATTACAAAGGAGATTCATGAAGTGGATCATGTCTAGAAATTCACGTTTCTCGTCAGATCTCCTGTATAAAGACTGTGAAGTTATGGATATGAGACAATTATATTACTATTGTACAAACGTGAAGTATCATTTCAGCAAGCATCATCACGAAACCACGACTATAACATACGACATCGCGACCAACTAATCTATCCTACTGTTAAAAAGTCAATTTCACAAAGAGCATATTCTTTCATGGCAACTAAATTATATAACACCGTACCTCAAAAAATGAAAAAAATTATTCCAAACCAATATTCAAAAAACAACTAAGGAAACACATTTTCGAAAAAGATATACAATTAAAAAAATCTGTTATAGTGAAATAAGTTAGTCTTAGTCAAATTTATCCCAAATTTGTATCATACTGTATTGTAAGTAGCATATCCATATTGCCTGAGATTTTATCTATTTGTACATTACTATTTTATCCTTATAGATCGTGTAATATTTGTCTGCGGTTTTATCTATTTTTCTTACTTTCTGTTTGTCTAGTATTTAATCGGTCTATTTTACCTCAAGCCGAAATCTAATCTGTGTACGTTGTGAATAAAGGTATTATTATTATTATCATTATTTTTTTTTCCACCGTAGTGTGCGCTGGTCAGGCCCTATCCCTCGAAGCCCCGAAATATTCGGGAGGGCGCGCCAGCATTATCAACCAATGACCACTCCCCACACCGTGGGGTAAGTGATCATTGGGTCCGACAATCATGTGCCCTCAGCAAGCCCTCAGTGAGCCAAGAATGACAGCCTTCTGCATCTGTGCGGCTAAGATTTCTGCCTTAGTGCGGCAGAGGACATCATTTCACCAAGGACTCCAATAATCAGAACAACCATCTTGACAGAGTGATCTGGATAGAGTCTGCGGAGTTCGAAGAGAAAATCCCGATATTTTATCCGTTTTTCCTCCTCTTTTCTGACGATATTCGTCTCACCAGGAGCTGAAAACTCCACGAAAAATATCGTTTTTCTCTGGTGGCTTATTAGCAACACCGGTGCCTCATCAATACCGTAAGAGTGCCGTAGTTGGTAATATAGCACTCTTAGGGCCGCGTTATGTCGATGGATATAGGCCGAGACCGCATATGCTGGACATGATGATAGCAAGTGCATTAGGGTGTCGGGCGCCTTGCGGCAGGCCCTGCATCTTGTGTCAGGAACCTCTATACCCATCACGCGACTGCGGTAGACTAAGGTGTTGAAGACACCATCCTGGCAAGCCATGATGAACCCCTCAGTTTCCGACTTCAGCCCACTCGACCTGAGAAAAGCGAACGTCAGGCGCTTTGATAAGCCAAGGTCTTCAATGTTATTGAAGAAGACCCCATGCATTGGCTTATCCTTGTGTCTCCGCAGAAGTAAGGTGATATCTGCCGCTTTTATGTGAGCTTTTTGCTGAACGGGTTCTAACTCGGTGACAGAGTTGTGGTCACCTCGTTCAGAGTCGAAAATTATACCGAGTTCATCAGCTGCTCGAGCAGCTGCCCTAAGAAGAAATGCTCCAAATCCTGCTCTCTCATGGTCACGGACCATACAGAGAAGGGAATCCGAACTCCTGACGACTTTACCATTCTGTACCATTCTGTCATGTTGACACTCCAAACTCAAAAGTCTACGGCCTCCTGTTGTCGGGGGAAGTACAACCGTTGAATGAACCATTTGGGATGCAAACTCCTATAAAGTCGAGTTGATACAGCTCCTCACGAGTCCACTTCACTACTCCAAACGAGTAGAGTAAGATTGGAACGGCAAGCATACTTGTTGCAGCAACTTTGTTCTTTCCCGACAGTTCTGATGACCAGATCTGTCGAAGTTTGTGCTGATACTTGTCGCAGAGGGTTTTTCACTGCTGTTATCTCTTGTGTATGGCGTTGTTCCACCCCGAGGTAAGTATACGTCTCTCCGGCATCCAGATGGTGTAGGATGCTTCCATCTACGAGCTGCATATCCTCTCCGTAGTCCCCGCATCGTCCTCTTTCGAGATGGACCATTGCACATTTGTCTATCCCGAATTTCATACCGATAGCATGAGTGTACTCTTCCACCACCCTCAAAAACTGATGGAGGTCCTTCTCCAAAGGCATAAAGTTTAAGATCATCCATATAAAACAGATGGGTGACCATGTGCCTCCGGGTTCCGGGGGTGCCATAGTTATACCCTCGAGTATTTCTGAGCGCAACGGATGATGGCAATAGTGAGATGCAGAAGAAAAGGGGACTGAGGGAATCACCCTGAAATACACCCCTTCTGAAAGTGAACCACCCTGTTTGGACTCTTGCTTGACCAGATGTTATGGTGACGCGAGTTCGCCAAAGTGGTATCAGTTGTTCAATGCATTTCACTATGTTATCGGGTACCGCAAGGCATCGGAGCAAATGCAAGATGAGCTCATGCGAAATTGTATCGAATGCCTTACGGTAATCGATCCAGTCCATTGAGAGGTTACGCTTATATTGTATCGAGTCCTGCGTTAGACATCTATCGATGAGCAGGTTCTCTTTACATCCAGCGACTCCTCTCTTCGACCCTCTCTGCTCATATATCCGTTTGAACACTCGGTCAACTGCGGTGAGTATTCGTGTGTATAAGATGCTTGTAAACAACTTATAACACGAATTCAAGCATGTTATCGGTCTGTAATTCTTAGGAATCGACAAATCTCCGCTTTTGGGGTTGAGAATGGTCCGCCTCTTGACAAACCAATCCGGAATTGGCTGCTCTCCGTCATGAGTTGAAAACTCTGGCCAGATGGCGGTGGGTACTTGATAGTTTTTTCCACCAATAAGTGTTCAGCCCATCTGGGCCTGGAGCAGCAAAGTTCTTGGAACCAACAAGGGCCCTTCGAACGTCATCCGGGGTTATCGGGTTGCGCAGTTCATTGAGCTCAGGCTGTCGAAGCGCTCTGTTGAAAGCTTCGAACTGCGCTAGGGCTGGAGTGTCTAAGTTGAGTGGCTGCGGGTGTTCATAGATATCCTTCCAGAAGGATTCCACCTGATCAGCAGTCGGAGGATTATCCTCATCACGTGGAGGCTCTTCGAATAAGCGAGAAAGTTTCTCGCGGAACCTAAGATTTTCCGCGATACTTCTCGCTCGCCTCAATAGTGACTTCATAGCAGCCACTAGCATTCGTATCCTATCAAGGCAGTGCTGTTTGATGGTCAACAGCACGCCTTGGCTTAGAGTGTGATGGATACGTCGTAGATTGGCGGCTATTCGCCGCACTGCGGGCGTGAAAGGCCTATTGGCTGCCCTGTAGTCCATCACATATTGTATACGAGACGCGTGTTGTCCCGCCGACGTGATCTCAGCCTCCATCTTGTGTACACGCCGTTCAATCTTCCGAACCGCAAGGCCGGGATTTCGTCCTTCCGATTCGGAAAGTGATTGGAGAACGTTATACACGGCGGTGTTGAATTGCCAGATGTCAGCCTTTTCTGTTAGAACACTATGAACCTCCACATCCAAACAAGCCAGTTCTTGTGGCTTCAGGGGCCTGATCCTGTAGAGCGCCCTGCGTGTTCTGATTGACTCCATTGGTGACATGATGCGAGTCTCCTCTCCAGCTGTGCCAACGGGTGGTAGAACTGCCACTTCTACCACTTCGTTAGCAGGCTGGAGAGAAGCTATTTAGCCCTGCCGCCGAGGATGTGATACGTAATCCCTAAGATTTTGGGCGGAAAAGGCGGCATGCTCCGGATGTGTTTCACACCACAGAGAATGTAATCTCGCCATGTACCCTCTTCGCGCAGACTCACTACTCTCGTAGCAATGCATAAGGCTATCTCTCAGCTCATGCGTCCACTCAAAGCGTCCGTTGTCGTTGCCAGGGTTGTCGTCGGTAGGCAAATCATCGTTATGGGCCCCACCACCTTGCCTCTGACCCCTCCGAGCGGGTCGATTGTAGGGGCCTCTTCCTTGATTGTTGGGAACCAAGTGTTGAGTCCACCGGGTGGTTAGCCCTGTGGTCCCACGGCCGGCACCGGAGGGAGAATAGAGTTCTCCTTCCCGGGTGCGCCTGGGCTGCCGGTCCGGTTTTGCACCAGTTGCTCGGGTAAGTGGTGTCGCAACTCACCAAAGGCCAAGGGTGTTAGTGGCCATCCCTGCATCATTATTATTATTACTAAATAACCAACTAAATAACTAAATAACCAACTAAATAACCAACCAGGGTGACGAGAGACACTGTTACAACTATATATAATATTTTTGTAAATTTTTCCAATCCTGGTTTATCATGCGTATTTGACAACACTGTATCAGATCATCGGACTATTTTTGTGGAAATTGACTGCGATTTCGCTGTCGTCTCGAATTTTTATCGGGCAAGACATTTTACTGATAGTTCAATAAATTATTTCATTCACGGACTTACGACTTAAGACTGGAATCAATTATATGGTATTTTGGATACAAATGAAGCTTTCACTTACTTTGTAAATATTTTTACATTTCACTTTAATGTTTATTTCCCTTCAATAACTAGACAATCTGCGAAAAGAAATACTAAGTGGATAAATAATGATGTAAGACAATCGTCTACTAATTCAAAAAACTTACATGCGATATCAAGGGCATTTCCTGAACTACGCCAATATTATGAAGATCAAAAAAAGGATCATATAAACCTGTTGAAGGCAACCCGTAAGAAACATTATCAATATCTAATTGAAACATCTGATAATCCCACAAAAACCGCTTGGAAAGTAATAAATGACTTCAAAAAATAAGAATATTAAAAACCAAAATATATCATTACTAACTAATGAAAATAACCTACTAGAGAGTCCCGTAGATGTTGCTAATTCTCTCAACTTATTTTTTAAAAGTGCCCCACTCAATATACTTAAGAATATACCGGATGGTTTTGCTAAGAACTTTGTTAATGATTCCGAATATTCTCCGCAGACAATGTTTTTATTATGTCCGTATACGCAAATGGAATTATCTGAACTACTACAAAATAATTTGAAAAATAATAAATCTGCTGGCTTTGATGACATACCATCATTTTTATTAAAAAAGGTTGTCTCTTTTATAATATCTCCTTTGACCTATCTCGTCAACCTCTCATTTTCAAATAGTAATTTTCCAGATTACCTAAAGACTGGCAGGGTCGTTCCAATTCTGAAAAAAGGGGATCCTCAACTGGTTAGTAATTATCGTCCCATTACCATTCCCTCCATATTTTCAAAAATATTTGAATACGCCTATTTAGTGAGGCTGAATTCTCACTTGAAGCTAAATCACTCAATAATCGATAATCAACATGAATTTCAAGAAAACAAATCTACAGGCAGTGCTGTCCACTCCTTTTATAAAAATCTTACTTACCTTCAGAATATCCCAACAGGGCGAAAGCCCTGTTGGGATATTGTGAAGATATTCCCCAGATATCCATATTGTTTCCAAACTTATTTTTATTGTATATTAACGACTTATTGAAAAAAAAACAAAAATCCAATATATTGCTTTGCTGACGACAGCACACTTGTCAACGTCATTCCATTTGGATTTTAAGTTATCGGCTACGTAGGAGCATCTTCACCGGCATCAGGAGGTTGCATATTTTAATGAGGATCTAGAAGTGATTTAGAATTGGGGTGAAGGTAACCAGGTTCAATTCAATGCCACGAAAATCTAGGCATCAGTTTTCTCCAAGAAGATAAATGACTCCGAACTGGATATAATAATGTCGGGTCAGACAACTCCGCTTTCTGCTTCGATAAGTTTGTTTGGGGATTAAAATGGACACCAATATGTCTTGGCACAATCATGTCGCTGGAATTGCAAAGGTTGCTTCTCAAAAGCTTGAATGTTTCAAATCAGAAAACTGTACAAACCTCAGCAACTGTTAATGCTTTATAAAGCCCAGATCAGACCTTCTTTGGAGTATTGTTCTCACGTATGGAACTCTGCCCCCAAACATACCTTGAAGTTGCTGGATTCCATCCAGAAAAGAGCCATCCGCCTGATTGGAGAAGCGAACATCACGTGCAACCTTGATAGCGTAGAACATCGAAGAAAGGTTGGAGATTTGTCTCTCTTCTATGGATACTTTCGCGGGAGGTGTTCAAGTGACTTGGCACATTTGATTTCACCAAGAGCGGTACATATCATTAATACGCGTCGGACTGTGGCTGCTCATCGTTTTGAGGTTCAACTCAGTACACCTCGAACTTCACTGTTTAAGAACTCTTTCGTCTGAAGAACTGCGTTTATGTGGAATACACTTCCTCTGAACGTTTTTCCTAATGGATTTAATCTCCAGTGATTCAAATCCAATGTGAATTGCTACTTTCGCACAGGCACCGCTCTTAGAGAGACTCGTGGATTTTTCTGTAGTGCTTGTGTTTTGTCCTTGAAGAAAAAGTGTAATTGGGAAGCAATTATTGCTGAAGATCATAATGATTTGAAAGATTCAACTCAATCAGCGTTCATAAATGATATAGAAAATAATGAAATACTTGATTTATATGAAGTGAAGAGACATCGTTTCAAATATTATTTTCACTTGGTTTTCGTAATGGATTCAAACAGGAATTTCTTGCAGAGCTAATCAATAATGTTAAGTGATTAATGCAGTTCATATCAGGGTCGAAAATATAAAAAGAATTGATTGATCCTCAGGCCTCATAATAGAAGTGTTATCTGGAAAAGGCAGCAGCCCTAAATGAGAGAAGATTTTGAGTCCATCAAAGGTTATATCCGTTGGAAAAATTTAATTAGAAATAGAAGAAATGAAAAGCCAAACCAGAAGAAGAAGAGATTGACAAAAGTAAAGATCAAAGTTTAGGAGGGTTGTTAAGTTACAACAATGTGGTTTCAATATCTCTTGAATTTTATTTGAAAAAATTGATTTTTAGCTCTCCATTTACTCATCTTTATTTGAAGATGTGGAAGTAGGGAGAAAAAAAGCCTCTTTTCTAAAAAATATAAATAACTTGTCAAAAACTTTATGAACCAAATGTAAGTGTTATTGAATTGATGCATGTAGAAGAAGATCATCATGAAAAATGAATAATGAGACTTCCTATGTTTTTTCACCATTTGTATTCGTAACTAAAGATCCTGCAGTTTCGTTCTATAAGGACATTTTCAAACCAATACAATAATTCGTTTGAAAATGTCGTTATAGGACGAAACTGCAGTAACGTTAGTAAGAAATACAAGTTGTAAGAAAACATAGGAAGTTTTATTTCTCATTTTCCTTATTGTTATCTTTGATTTTTCAATTGATGAAACTGTTCCTAATCGGATTAGCTTAGAGTGGAAAATGATATTTCCAATAATGACATTAGCCCACTTTTTTGATAAGATATTTCTCAATGACACAAATTGCTAATATAACTTAGATGAAAATGTATATTTTAATGTATTTGTATTCCTGAGGTTGTGTATTCACTGTTTCTGTTTTTATGAGGAGGTTCAGCGAATACTTGGAAGGCACCTTCCAAGTTAAAACAATAAGTGATTCCAGAAAGTTGATGAATGCACCCGAATTGAATTCACAGGATGTATTATTTTCAGGGTACCGAAATTTCCTCGACATGGAAATACTATTTCAAAAATACAAATATCCACTTATTCAGTTTGAAAACTTTGCATAATCAATTGATGAATACCGCATTTAATGAAATAACAATTATCACGATATGTGGCTTTTTTTAATGGATGTTATCAAAATAACGGAGTTTTGACATCTCAGCCTGAGGAATCAAATTTTAAGCTGCAAGGATATCAGTTTTTCCACCAGAATTATTGATGTAATCACAGAAAGACTTGGAAATCGAGCAAGCAACTGTACCTAGGATGTGAAATCCAAGTAAAAATGTGTGTCCTTCATTTATATGAAAATCGTGATCAGTAGAGATAATTATCATTAATAAATTATTACAGTAATACGACATTTTCAATTGCTTTTTTTCCAAATCGGAACTAATTATATGGCTTCTACTTGATAATCATGCATATCAGACGCTATTTATCTATCAAGAAGATGTACCTACCATGGAAAAAATTTAATTTGATATCTACCTTTTAAATAATCGTTCCGGTTTTGTTTTTTTAATCATATCTTTATATTAACGATTTCTGCTATTTTACAAATAACCGATCTCAAAACTAACTATAGGAATAAAAAATCCTATTCTATAAATGTTTAACTATGATTAGATTTAACTGGCAACCAAATATTACGAAATAAGTTTCTTTGGTTGCCTATGCAGCGAATTGGCAAAGTGGCATTCGCCATATGGGCATTCATAAACGATGGACTGATTTTTTTGGCACGAATCTTGAGTTTAAGTGAAAGAAAGGCATTAGTTATTGTTTGGATCAGTTATTTCAATACCTCACACAAAATCCCATATCAGTGTGGAGTGAAATTTGTTTGATCCAAATTGTATTTCAATTCAACAATTCAATTTTGTCCTTTCTGTTGATATCAATTTATTCAGCATAACAATCATTCAAAACATCTTCTTTTCTGACTAGAGGTAACAGGAGGATCTTTGAGAACTAACTACGTGATCCTGCTGATTTTCAAGAGATATGTCCCTTTTAGTAAAAATGTTATTCATAGCATATCAAAATGTGAAATCACATGTAATATGAGTTATAAGAAGAATACAGTTTTTCAAAGGTTTTTATTAAGTTATATTTTCTCTTTCGAAAAACAGATTTTTTGATGAATTGAAGTCAGTTTCGAAATTAAGTATATTTGTTGAATGACGATTAGACTTTCACTACAAAGAGTACTCAAATGTTTTTTATTTTCGTTTCTTGTCTGGAATGAACAGTGTGCAAATAAGAAAATGAACTGAGTGAATTTGGCAGTTATTGGTCCATTAGTTATTGAACCACACCGGACATATTTCCGTTTATCCTGTTTATCTGGCCTGCCAGTTCTAATAGAATATTTCAGAGTCGTAGTGGTTGTGACAGATCATTAGAGTCGTATGGAGCTGTGAGGAAACTGAGAAATACTCAGATCTTTGAAACCCAGAAGTTCTAAATCATCAAAATGGAAGTTCCACTTTATCGGCAATTATTATTAAATAGGTAAAAAATGTTTTATATGATTTTTGCGTATTGTATCCGCTCTTCTCAGGCAGTTGAAACTAGATTAAAGTTAATTATCTGATCAGACCATAGATCATAGTAATGGTTTACAAAGAGAAGCAAACAAGATTCTTGGACAAGGTACGTATCTTCCATTGACAGCCCAATTTCAATAAAAGAGTTGTGGAATAAAATCAAACGTATGGAGGGTAATAATTCATCTTTGCCAATGAAATATTTTTACTATAAATGAAAATGTATCAGAAATTCGGTAGAAATTGCTGAGGCATTTGCCTCAGAAAATTCAAAAAGCTTGATTTTAAGTGATACCTTTGTGCCGGTAATGTTAAGGGAATAATCCAGGTTTTATGGCCGTGGTCTGCAAGCTTTTATGCCTGATGTTTCGTCAACAACTGCGGTAGAATTATCAAAGGCGATTAGGTAACAGTCGAAGTGGTCAGATTGTTCTCAACGCAGAGACTACAATTTGTCTCCTATTTTATATTATCATAGGTGGGTGTGGCGTCTTTCTCAATTGGATTATCTGTCCTTTTTATGTGCAATTGAGGCCGAGTCGCTAGATTTTATTATTCTGAACAGACGTGAACACGATACATTGGGCCATTGAGTGTACAGGAAACCAAAAAACACACACAGATAGGTAACTGTGAACTCTCAAGTTCCAAGTTGCAAAAAAATGCAGTACCTCAGGGGCAAGTCATCAGTGTTATACTCTTTTCAAGCTATCTGAGGTCTGAATCGAGATTTTGCATCGCGTCCAAAGATAACGAAATACACTCGATGAAGATTTTCCCAAAATTTCACTAATTAAGGGAGGCTCCTATCAAGTTTCTGATAACGTGCCAAGAAAAGCTACTGATGATACATAATACAAAAAATTGACGATTCAAGATGTATACTATCTGAAAGCAAACAGAGGCAATGAGTTTGTGATATTGGACAAGTCATCATAAGAGAATTAATAATTTGATTAAGAACGGTCTCAAAAGGTTTCAAAAGCCAAAATACACTTAAGAAGTGTCAAAATTTGGACGCACTAGCAGTGTTAAGTTTCCTAAATATACGGTCTACCAAAATTCTCTAGGCTGGCTAGTCAGTGCGACCAATTGTTTAATTTTTGTTGATCCCCATGGGTTAAGGCTAAGGATGTTGAGTTGCGAGATGGTAATCTTTTAGTATATCATTTGATGCATTCTCGTTGTTTCCAAGTATATCTATACCAACATATATTGAATATTGGGGGAGCTTCAGGGGGTCAATGGTCTCGGTGAAAAAAGGATTGAAGACTACATAAAATCAACAAAAATCTGCATGGATCAGAATAACTTCCAGTTCAACAATAGTAATATAATCTTGGGTGGTGTAATATAAAACAGTAATATAAAACAGCCAATCTGTCCATGAATAGATTTGAATTGGAAGTAGAAGAGGATTATTGGCACATAAAAATCAGAGGTAAAAGGACTTTTCCTCAAATTTTTATGAGGTAGAGGACTTTCCTCGAACTTTTTATGTCTCAGTGATTATGTCTATAGGAAGAATACCACTACTTTTAGATATATTGTAGGCACTATTGATCAAAACACAAAATGGCGTATCTAAATTTTCTTGTCCATAGGGATGTTCCTCTTGAGTGAAGAAAAATATAATGTTGAGAATAAATTCATCAGTGTCAAAGCTGAACGTAACGGAAATTGTTCAAATATATTAGTTGATATAAGTTGGGGAGGAAACGTAAATTTAGAAAAAATCTTCATAAATCTCACACTTCTGAAAAACATGTAGGTTCAAAGTTCACTCTACTTTCTTATTAAGCAACATACAATAACGGATTAGATAGTATTTTCGAAAAGTTGAACGTGGAAGCATAGTTCGAAACTTTTTGCTGACTTTCACAAATGTTAGGTAGCCCTCCTATATTGTGATAACTGTGACAAAAAACATATCAGTCGGATTTAGCGAGGTATTTAAACTCGTTTCAATGAACACGGAATTTTCTTGCGAATTTCTAAGAGAAATTATTGATGTGTCGAAAAGTGAAACTTTACCCTGTCAAATAAGAAAAGAGACCAATTTTAGGTTAGGAATTATTTCTCTTCGTGTCGAGAAGAGTTTCACAGTTCTGGTGTTTGGAAAAATGCTTGTATAAGATATAGACGTGAGGGCTTGATTTCAGTCATCCCCTGATAATGCTAACTTGGTTAGTAAAACGCGCTTTTGTTCTGGTGTGAGAATATTGCCTCCATTACAATTATTTTACACCTGGAGTGCCAGTTTTCTGATGTCAAGATATATTTTCAAAATGCACATCATTTTTGACGAAGTGTAAGCGAAGGCACAGCACTAAACTTTATTTTACTTCATTTTATTTTATTTTATTTTATTTTCCATACAGACTTAACAGCCCAATTACATGAAAAATATTATTAAAAGTTATTTGAGTGAGCTTACTTCTATATGTTTGAAGGTGATTGACAATGTTTCGTGATGAATTTCACTAGTTCGGACTTCCATTGTCTATTATATAAAATGATTTGAAATCCCTGAAACAAGTAAAAAAAGAATAATTAAACAAGAATAGTTGAAAATAACAATTATATTAAGCAACAATAAACCTGAAATGAAATGATAGTAAAATAACCTACAAGTAAAAATATAATAATTGAATAAATAAAATTAAAGGAATGCAAAAAGAAAATAATAAAAATAAAAAAGTGTAGAGATTCCAAGTCACGTTAGTTCACGACGTTTCGATTGTTGGTATCTACAATCGTCTTCGGGTGATGACTGGACTGATTCCTCCGAGAGATGACTATTTTATAGGTCGTTGAAATACTTTCACTTTCTCTACTTTCCATTTTCCGCTTCACTGATTCCGTGAGAGATGACCGATTTGGCGGGAGTTGGTCATTTCTCGTTTGATGATGGGTTTCCATATGTTTCGTATATCTACGCTGGCCTGGCTGAATACGTTGTTGGACAACATGTATGCGGCTTCCTTAAATTTTCTCCTGAACCAATGTTCCTCTCTGTGCAAGATCTCAGCTTGGGACCACTCGATGTTGTGTTGATGGGTCCAAACATGGTCTGCTATTCCTGATTTGCTGGTTTCTCCTCGCTGTGTGTGCTTCTTGTGCTCGGCAATGCGAATATTCAATGGCCTCTTAGTTTCACCAATATAGGATTTTCCGCACTCACAGGGTATCCGGTAAATGCAATTCTTGGAATCGCAGTCCGCGTTTGGGGGCCTGGTTTTCGTGAGGCTGCTACGGATAGTGTTACCGGATCTAAAACAGGTTCTAATGTTGTACTTGGAACCAATTCTTCTTATCCTCTCCGATAATCCTCTGATGTAGGGAAGTGCAAGCACTGGTTGTGACGGCTTCTCTTCCTTGCGAGGCTCCTGCTGTCTTTTGGCCAAAGTCTTTTCTACCATCGCTTTGGAGTATCCATTCCGCTGAAGATCACTTTTGATGATGTCTAGTTCCTTCTCGAGACCTTCCTTTGTATTACAAAGCCCAAAAGCACGGTCTAATAGAGTCTTGATGATTCCTCTTTTTGTCGATTGATGGTGGTTGGATTCGTGGTTCAGGTACTGTCCCGTATGAGTGGGTTTTCGGTATACAGATGTTTCCCACTTAGTGTCGGTCCTCTTCACCAAAACGTCTAAGAATGGCAATTCATTGTGGATTTCCTTCTCCATTGTGAAAGTGATGGAAGGTCTCACGCTGTTGATGTGTTTCAGAAAGGCGCCTAGTTCAGTATTCCCATGGTTCCATATTATGAAGGTGTCGTCAACATATCTCAACCAGACTCGAGGTTTCTTGTGGGCTTCTTCAATGGCCAGAGTTTCAAACCACTCCATATATATGTTGGCTATGACTGGTGAAAGTGGCGATCCCATTGGCAGTCCCTCATCTTGTGTAAAGAATTCGTCCTTCAGTTGGAAATAACAGTTTCGTACACAGCATCCTAGTAATTCCATAATTACTTCTATAGGTAGATTCGTTCTCTCTTTCAGGTTCCCGTCTTCGGATAGCTTTCTCTGTATGATTTGGAGTGCTTCTTCGACCGGAACGTTGGTGTAAAGGCTTTCCACGTCGAAACTAATTAGTTGATCTTCCTGTGTGACTTCAATTGACCCTAGTAGGGTCAATTGAACTACTAGGGTCAATTGAAGTCACACAGGAAGATCAACTAATTAGTTTCGACGTGGAAAGCCTTTACACCAACGTTCCGGTCGAAGAAGCACTCCAAATCATACAGAGAAAGCTATCCGAAGACGGGAACCTGAAAGAGAGAACGAATCTACCTATAGAAGTAATTATGGAATTACTAGGATGCTGTGTACGAAACTGTTATTTCCAACTGAAGGACGAATTCTTTACACAAGATGAGGGACTGCCAATGGGATCGCCACTTTCACCAGTCATAGCCAACATATATATGGAGTGGTTTGAAACTCTGGCCATTGAAGAAGCCCACAAGAAACCTCGAGTCTGGTTGAGATATGTTGACGACACCTTCATAATATGGAACCATGGGAATACTGAACTAGGCGCCTTTCTGAAACACATCAACAGCGTGAGACCTTCCATCACTTTCACAATGGAGAAGGAAATCCACAATGAATTGCCATTCTTAGACGTTTTGGTGAAGAGGACCGACACTAAGTGGGAAACATCTGTATACCGAAAACCCACTCATACGGGACAGTACCTGAACCACGAATCCAACCACCATCAATCGACAAAAAGAGGAATCATCAAGACTCTATTAGACCGTGCTTTTGGGCTTTGTAATACAAAGGAAGGTCTCGAGAAGGAACTAGACATCATCAAAAGTGATCTTCAGCGGAATGGATACTCCAAAGCGATGGTAGAAAAGACTTTGGCCAAAAGACAGCAGGAGCCTCGCAAGGAAGAGAAGCCGTCACAACCAGTGCTTGCACTTCCCTACATCAGAGGATTATCGGAGAGGATAAGAAGAATTGGTTCCAAGTACAACATTAGAACCTGTTTTAGATCCGGTAACACTATCCGTAGCAGCCTCACGAAAACCAGGCCCCCAAACGCGGACTGCGATTCCAAGAATTGCATTTACCGGATACCCTGTGAGTGCGGAAAATCCTATATTGGTGAAACTAAGAGGCCATTGAATATTCGCATTGCCGAGCACAAGAAGCACACACAGCGAGGAGAAACCAGCAAATCAGGAATAGCAGACCATGTTTGGACCCATCAACACAACATCGAGTGGTCCCAAGCTGAGATCTTGCACAGAGAGGAACATTGGTTCAGGAGAAAATTTAAGGAAGCCGCATACATGTTGTCCAACAACGTATTCAGCCAGGCCAGCGTAGATATACGAAACATATGGAAACCCATCATCAAACGAGAAATGACCAACTCCCGCCAAATCGGTCATCTCTCACGGAATCAGTGAAGCGGAAAATGGAAAGTAGAGAAAGTGAAAGTATTTCAACGACCTATAAAATAGTCATCTCTCGGAGGAATCAGTCCAGTCATCACCCGAAGACGATTGTAGATACCAACAATCGAAACGTCGTGAACTAACGTGACTTGGAATCTCTACACTTTTTTATTTTTATTATTTTCTTTTTGCATTCCTTTAATTTTATTTATTCAATTATTATATTTTTACTTGTAGGTTATTTTACTATCATTTCATTTCAGGTTTATTGTTGCTTAATATAATTGTTATTTTCAACTATTCTTGTTTAATTATTCTTTTTTTTACTTGTTTCAGGGATTTCAAATCATTTTATATAATAGACAATGGAAGTCCGAACTAGTGAAATTCTTACTTCTATACATATACATTGAAAGATTTATTTTCAAACTCATTCTCTACGATCACAGTTATATTTTTAATAAATAATTGAAACATCGTATCTGATACTTGAGAAAGAATTACTGAAGTCTTAATTTTTTTAAACATCAATTTCGTTTGCTTTACAAAGCATGGTTGAGAGAGGAATCAGATCAGTTATTTTTTTACTTGCCTTGGGAAGTTTGAAAAAGATTGGACTTCTTGTAGGATACTGAGGAACATTAACATCTATGAGTTCGAGTATGTTTATATCTGTAATAGTGTTGTATACCTTGTATAAAAAAATTATTTGTGTTACATCCCGTCTAATAAAAAGAGATGATATTTTGAAATGCTGCCTCAAATCCATTGATCTGACTTTTGTGTAATCCCGCCAACAATGTTTTTCTTTATGGTATAGATATCTCAGTGACCTACTTTGTATTTTTTCGATTCTGTTTGAATGCATCTGTGGTTGGGATTTCCAAATGAGTGAACCAAATTCTAATATTAAAAAAATCTGTTTTTCCGTTTACCAGCTGTTGCACCCCTACGAACGACAGCCCTCAGAAGTAGAAACTTGTGCGAGCTAAGGATTAACGAGGTCTTACCTTTTAATTTTAGATTCCTAAAATGGTCCTCTTGGTGTTACAAGTTTGATATAAAGATATTTTATCGTGGCTACGTTCACAAACGAACAGCTAGATCTTATAATAAACCCCAACATTTTGTTAGCCCTTTTACAAATTTCATCAAAATGTTCCGAGAATGACAAAGTGTGATCATAAATAATCCCAAGAACCTTCACTTCGTTTATCTGTTAAGGAAAGTATCTTCAATTTTATAACTAAATTCAATGGGGTTTTTTCGCAAAGAAAATGTAACGATATTACATTTATCAATATTGAAGTATACTTTATTTTCAATGGTCCAATTATATATTCTATCAATGTCTTTTTGTAGTGCAACATAATCTCTGTCGGTTTGAATTTCTTCAAAAAGGAGCCCTTTAGAAAAATATAAACATGATGTTAGATCATTAATAAATAAAACTAACGGCAAAGGTCCCAAGATTGATCCCTGTGGTACACTAGAGTGGATTCCATCCAGGATCAGAGTAAATAACATTATATCTCACTACAAAGTTACGATTCTGGAGATAATTATTGATAAAACCATAGTTGATACCAAACTTGTTGAGTTTCGAAAGCAATATGTCATGATCAACTTTATCAAAAGCTTTCGATAAATCTGTTTAAATCGTATCAAGTTGCTGTTCATTCTCAAAAGTTTTGTAAACATCATTGGTGAGTAGGAATAAATTTGTATTATGATGGATTATTAATAACTTTGAATCATTGATTTGAAAAGTGTCATGTTCTAATCAATTTCTTCGGAGATTCCTGTAAGTCACTACATGCATTCTTCGGTTCACAGTAAGTGAATCCACCGACAAAATTATACGTAAGGTCCCAATTATTATTTTAACAATATATCGCCATCGTATCATTTTGGATTATACACCCGCTTATTGATCCTAACAAAAGTTTCCTACATCACCACCCAAGATCATTTAGATATTATTATACCCATAAATAATGAGTTGTACAGAATGTGGATCTGTGAAACGGTTAACATAATCTTTGGCGTGTTTCCCACGATCCGTGCCTCCTTCATACCCTCGAGGAGGTTGCTAGACACGCGCTCGATAAATGAAGGATTCTCAGCTATGTAATGAGCGAATGTATCGGATATGTTTTTTACCGTTAATAATTCCAGATGCATTGCTTCGTAAAGAAGATGTCATTATATCAGATAACGGTATGTTATGAAATTTTTGAAACTTTTAGAGACATACATCACATACAGTGTGTCAATTTTAGAACTTACAATGTGCTATATCTCACGAACGAAAGCTGATATCGAAAAATGTTTGAAACCGTTTCTAGGATAGTAAGGGGGAACTAAAGTGACATGAAAGAGAACTCACCCCCATCGACCCCCTAGGCCTTACCCACCAAAACTCAAAAAGTTTAAATTGCAAACCCCTACTTTTGATACATCAAAGATACATCAAGATTGCAAATACTATAAAAAATGCTATCCAATGGTATAAATAATAATTGTACAGGATGAAGCAATAGTTGTGAAACTTTGGCTTAAATGGAATATTTAATGAGGTTTTTGTTGAACTACATATTTATTAAAAATGTCAATTAAGGAAATGTTCAAAGTGGGTTCTGTTGTTTTGTAAACATTCATGACAATAATACAGCCTATTGCCAAAGTCTGCACGAACTTTAATATCAGTCGGCTTACTATGATTTTTTTATTTGTAATGCTACCTCTACCTCGTGGACTATTATTTTAAATGATTCGTCAATAATTTTTGGTTTGTTTGAGACTTTTAAATGTCATTAGTTTTCATCAATTGTACAATCTGTGCTGTCATTCAGCTGTAGTTGTCACGATGGTTTACAGTATACCTGAGCGCGTGGAGATAATTTTCATATTTGCCTCCCAGAATCAGGGTTATTTAAAAACAGCTCAAATATTTCATGAAAGGCATGCGGACAAAAATGTAACTCACGTGTACGTCCGCGATTTATTTGAAAAGTTTAGAGAAACGGGATCAGTGCAAAATAAAAAAAGGAATGCCCAAAGATTACTGAATGAAGCAACCCAAATTGAGGTCCTTGGAAATTTTGCAACACGTCAAGTATCTGTAGTGACAGGACTTTCACATGAGTCGGTTAGAAAGGTGTTGAAATTACATAATTACAAAAACCAGGCGATGATGATCCAGACCGACGAGTTGAGTTTTATGAACTTATGACTGAAAGAATTTCCGTTGAACCGAGAATGTTGAAAAATATTTGTTTCAGTGATGAATGTACTTTTATGCTGAATGGTAATGTAAATAAACAAAACTGTCGGTACTGGAGTGATGTGAACCCACATCGATTCAGAGAAGGTCATACTCGATATTCTGAAAAAGTGAATGTTTGGGCAGGAATATTAGGCAATGCTATAATTGGTCCCTTGTTCATACCAGGCGACATTTATCTCGATATGCTGGAAAACACCATCGAACCTTTAATTGTGCAATTGTGCATGACTTAGAGAACCAAAGGGACGTAGAACCTAGCTGTAGACGAAGATTTGCTGTACTTCCAAAGGGATGAAGTAACTCTTCATTAAGCAGCTTCAGTTAAGCACTAGTTACTACTACTAATTATCCGAACAAATGGATTGGAAGAAGAGGTGGCTACCGAGGTTGCCAGACTTGACGCCACCTGACTTTTTTCTGTGGGGGTCACCTCAAGTTAGTTGTTTATAAAGCAAAAACCTGCGTCACTTGGGGAATTGCGAGAAAGAATTATGCAAGCATGTTGCGTCATTTGCCAAAGTTCGGGGAGAATTTGAAAATAGGCTGTATTATTGTCTACAAAACAACGGAACCCACTTTGAACATTTACTTAGTTGACATTTTTAATAAATTTGCAGTTCAACAAAAACCCCAATAATAAATATTCCATTTAAGCCAAAGTTTCACAATTATTGCCTCACCCTGTACAATTATTATTTATACCACTGGATAGCATTTTTTATAGTCTTTTCAATTATGTATCACAAATATGGGTTTGCAATTTAAACTTTTAGTGTTTTGGTGGGTGGGGCCTAGGGGGTTGATGGGGGTGAGTTCACTTTCATTTCACTTTAGGTTTCCCAGACTATCCTAGAAACCGTTTCAAGCATTTTTCTATATCAGCTTTCGTTCGTGAGATATAGCCCATTGTAACTTTTGAAATTGACACACTATAGGCACACCATTGAAACTGGCAACTCATGGGATTTTGTTGTCCACATTTAAAAAAGTTATTTGTGAAAGTTTTTGCTCATACAGTTTAACTACTTCCTGAATATCGTGTATTTTTGTTGATGTTATTAATCATTATAACATGGAATCATTTGAAATAAGATTTAAATTTCACTTCTATAGCAACGAGAACGAGTTCTTCAAAGTCTAAATATTTTACTCTTGATAAAACAAGTGCCTGACTGTTGCGCTTGATATTTTCAAGTCTTTTGACCGTGTGCGGCATGAGGGTTTGCAGGCCAAACTTCGATTTCTGGTGCTTTGTCCTTGAATCAAATAGTACTGGTAGTGTAAGGGTACATTCATAGCAATAATAATAATAATTATGCCGACTTGACGGACAACTGCAGAATGTTGGCACATGTTTTTCGAACCCAATGATCACTTATCCTCAGGTAAGTAAGGCAATGATGATAATAATAATGGATGCCCTTGAACCTAATGCATCTGCAGAAAAGGATTTCCATTGGCCTTGAAGGTGGTGAAATAGTACACGCATGTTATAGGTATGAAATTCGTTATAAAGAACAATGCGGGGATTATGGAGAGGATGTGTAGCTTGTAAAAGAAAGCATCCTACACCATCTGTAGTGAAGAACTCTCTGCGGACAGGTCATCAGAACAAAGCTGCTGCCACATGAAATATCCTTGAGGTTTCTGATCTAACCCCTTTTCTTTGAAGTAGTGAATCGGACTGGAGAGAAACTGTATCAATTCGACATAATGACTTGAAAGATGAAATGCCTTGAACATTTGTGTAGGGAATGTCTGCATAATAGAATGGTAATGGATGGAGTCTGTAAAGTCACCAGAAGTTTGGATCACCTTCTCTGCACGAGAGAGCAGGAGTAGAAGCATTTCTTATCAAGACAGTAGCCCAAGCGGCCAATAAGTTTTGATGTATACCTAATAGCAACATAATTAACCTAAAGATGAATAAACGTTAACTGCTATCAAAACCTGAACCTTTGCGGAGCTTAACATAACAAATTGTTAGTATAATAGTTACCTTGTGTATGTAATAAAGTCACAAAGAGACGAAAATACAGGAAAACGAATAGAAACTAACTCCAAACTATTATTGTTCAACAGGCTGTAAGCCATAATAATGACTTACTTGATTTAGGACCTAATACGATAAAAGAGAAAACCCAGTCGTTTTTTAGGCAAACTTCAAATATCTGAAAATTAGTGTAGTGTGTGAATATTACTGTTGAATGTTGATACTTTGTATTGATGGGGTATGTGGAAGAATTATAAATGATAACATCCGTGTGTGCCGTTTTACAAAAAATTTTAAAATTGTGTTTATTATTCACTTATTGATATATTCTCCTTCATATCCATAGTAAAAGTGATGGAAGGGTGGAGATGTTTGAAAAAATGTAAGAACTCATTGATGTTCATTGATGTGAAACATACTAAGATGTGTATCCTCCATGCACTCTCTCGGATTGTGAATGCTTAGATAGAATCTTCCACACACGGTTACTGTGTGTGTGTGGAACTCAACTTACTGGTGGCACTTCATCTGACCTCTTTTTGGTCGAAAGCCAGCCTGGTGCTTTTACTTTTTCGTCTGTTGTTTTTGGTTGAGCTGATTCTGCTGTGTGTAGTGTTTGCATGGGGGTATCGCAAGTTAAGTGTCTGTGTTTTTTTAAGTTTTTTAAGTTTTTTTACTTACCGGAGCCGCCAGACATCGACTCTCGGGGGTGATTGTTGGTTGTGCTCTGTGGGCCTCATATGTTTATCTCTTTCACGAAATCTGGGGTCGTCCCTGTTGAGCGATTCATGTAGGACGCGTAGCGCCGGACTGGCGTGTGTTCGTATTCATTTTAATACGTTTTTGGCATGTTCTCTCATGTCTACATACTAGATGTTGAGGTGCAGGTCCCGGTAGATGAATCTGTTAGGCATATATTTTGGGGCGTTTACGGCAGATCGTGAACAAGCGTTCATAAACGTCTGGATATTGCGTTTGTATGTCGCTGCACACTGGTCCCAGGCAGAGGAGGCATACAGAATGATAGGAAGTAGTACGGTCTTAATTAAAAACAGTTTCATATGGAGACCCTTATTACTCCTGCGGACTATGATTGGATATAGGTTTAAGAGATCGGCTCTCGCCAGCGCCAGTCTCTGCCGTATGTGGGACCTGAACGTTAGGACTTTTTCACACGGGGAGCTTCACGTCTCCCGCTCCTATACTGGAGCGTTTATCACTCCTACCTATCATCTACTCAGACCGGAAGCCTTTTTAGTTCCTGGCTTCTTGAGGTCAGTCGTAGAATGGATTGCACGCGGGCTGTTGCCATATACCTTCTCTACCGTCGATACCAACTTCGACGACAAAAACGTCAATGATCAAGAATGGGATGGATAAAGTTGTGAAATCTATGTTGAGCACCTAGCAGACTTTCACCCAACCGTTTAGGAGTGCATTTCGGTCCTTATAAATTTCAAGACTTTCATCTCAAATTGCGGGTCGGTTGCAGACAGCACTAATTAACAGCTTCACATCGTAATCTACCACGATAAATAGTGTGAAGCGTCAACTAGGGAGAACCGTTTTCACTCCTCGTGTGGAAGCCCCCACTCATCTTTTTGCATTTTGCAGGAGATGTGAGAGTTCTCGTCTCCTGAGACGTAGCGGCTCTGAAAGCTCCATTGGACTCGTTGCATTTTGGCGCTAAGAGCTTGATCCTCTCTCTCTCGGGAGCGAGAAACGTGAAGTATAAAAGTGCCCTCAGTCTCCTGTCGAGGATGACTCCCAGCTATCTTGTTTCGTTGGTTCACGGAATCTTTTGTCCGTTGAAGATGACGTTTTCTTCCGGGTGTACCACTCTCCGGGTGAAAAGTGTCACCTGACTCTTTTCAGAGTTTATACTGATTTTCCAAGGGTTGGCCCATTTCTCCAATCTGTTTGCTTGAATTTGTAAGTATCTGGTGACTTGCGCGTGGCTCACCAGTAGAGCTGTGTCGTCCGCGTAGAATGCCAACTTGTTGAAGTTGTTCTTTAGGCACGTCTGCTGTGTATACCAAGAAAAGGTGTGGGGAAAGAACTGCACCTTGTGGGACCCCTGCTTCCAGAAGTCGCATGGTGGAGAGTAGGACAATTGTCACAATTGGTCATTTTGGCTAGTAGCCGTCGTGTCAAACTTTGTTGAACACCTTGGAGACGTTTAGGAATATCGCTCCGGTGTTGTATCCTTTACCCAGGTTGGAACTTTCAGTCGCTTAGTCTACTACCCTCAGGACTTGCTCAGATCTGAAACAGAACTGTTCGTCTGGTAAGTTTCCTAGTTCGTCGGTTTGGTCGTTAAGTTTTTTCAATATGACTCATACTGCAACTTTTATCAACAAAGGGGTTGAGCTTATTGGCCGATAGTTGTTCGGGAATAAATGGTTTTTCTTCGGCTTCGGTTTGTGGATGACCGTTGCCTCCTTATATGGGTATGGAAAATGTGGCAGCCTGGGTATAGCATCAATGATGTTTGTCTTTGCAGCTATAACCTTCCTCGGTAGGACCTTCAGTGCCCAGTTTGAAATTTGGTCCGGGCCTGGGGCTTTCCGAGTGGCAAGGCCTCTCACGATGCCTTTCACTTCTTTGAGGGATGTTGATGCCAGGGGTTGCGCGTTGTCTCTTCGCTGTTGTCTTATCCTGCGTACCGTCTCTTCGACTTGGTTTTTGATTTCTTCCACCTCTTCCTCAATGGAGACATTATTTCCTCTACACTGTCCCTCGAAGTTGTCAGCAAATGCTTTCACGATACATTGCTTACCGTGTTTTGGTGGGCATGGTTTTCGGCGGCCATTCCACAGGACTTTCTGCATTTTTCATGCAGATTGGTCTTCGTTGTTGAGTTCTTCCAGACGGATTGTCCATTGTCGGTCTTGAAATGCACGTAGCTCTTGCCGCAGGATTTTGGTGGCTCTGTGAATGCATCTTTTGTATATTGGAATCTTCTCTTCAGGTTGTCTTCTGATTCTGACGAGCTTCATTATTTCCGGTGTAATGTGGTCCTGTAGATTGAAGCGCGCGGCTGGAACTTCCCGAGCGCTTTTCTCCATCAATGGGATGATCGCCTGTGTCGTGGCGTTCTCCAGGTTGGTCTACTAAAATGTCATTGACATATCTATACCGTACCATCCGGTTACTGTGTATTTTTTTGTTCCAAATCATATTTTCTGTCAGCTGACGACTTGCGTGGATTTCCTAATGTAACACTTTCACAACATGAATAAAATATGTCTTTGAACCATTGCTAAAATAGTAATTACTGTGACTCTGAATGATTACGATTTATTCTTATGATATTTTCACTTGTATATTTTGAATTGGAACCTTTGAAGTAATACCGAAGAATAATTCTGTGTTTTCGATGCGTGTTCGTCTTTATTATATTATATGACTAGTACTATGTTGCTGTATCGCTGTTGTTCCAATGTTTTGACAGAATCGGAATCAACGAACTTAGGCGTGCGCAGCGTTGTAGAACAGTGCTTTCAACAAATTGTTCTACAGCGCCATCTAGTGGCGAGTTACAGAAAAATGGATAGCCTAAAAACCTTCTCTATGAGTACTTATACATGTCAAGTTTCATAACGATCGGTTGAGCGATGTAGAAGTTTATCACTTACCAACCAACCAACCAACAAACATCCATCCACATGTACACAAAACGTTTAGATTCTTCAAAAAAACTTTTCTTGAATGGGCTAAAGAAACTGTCTCTCCTGAAACTGATTCATCTCTTATCATGATTGAAGTAACAAAAAAATGGTTAGAATATACAGGGTGTCCCTGGACTTCCTCTTTTCCTCTCGGGAATGTATAGATGGTGTCAAAATATCACCAGTACTTCATATAACTTTTTTTCCTAAAAGTCTTCGTAACCAAGTTACGGGCCCTCGAAGTTACAAAATGAAAAATGTTTTTCTTTGATAACTTTTCAAGTGAATATTCAAAATCATCCAAATTTTGGTAATTGACTAAACAAATAAATTCCTTCGATGAGCTTTCATGCAGGAGTCAGTTGTTTTGCTACAAAGTCAGGAACGGACTACCCCCGATGGTCCACACCCCAAAACTTTGAAATAACAGATATTTTTCAATATTTTTCAACAAATTAAGGTTACTTGGACAATTTTATGAATAAAAGTACTCGTGTGGAAAGTCGATCGGAGCAACGAGTCTTGATAAAAATGTAGTTTCACTCGACGACATCAAACCCGCTCGTCCACCATTATTTGAAATGAATAATTATCAAAGCAGAAATAATAATGATAACGTTAATTCAACAACATTTATAACAGGGATAATACAAAGTATGCTAAAATGAAGTCGTAAACAAAAAGTACAGTACCTATATGGAAGTTTAAGTCACAGTTCTGATAGCAGATATTTTTTCAAAAGAAATATCAAGTTCTGTAGATTCGTGGTGTTTTTAAACTAACAAGCTACTCTACTATGAAATATCGAATTCATTCCATATTTTGTATGTACATAATACGTGTGGAATAATCACGTTTCGTGTTGATCAGTTATCTGAATCTCATGAAACTCAACATTCAAATGTTTCAAATTCTTCTTCACAGCTAAACTGTTGAGGAGTTTCACTGATAATTATAATTTTATAGGAGAAATTCTTTAACACGAATCTAAATTTAGCTGAATAAACGCACATCGGAAAAAATATTTACTATACTAATAAAAAGCAAACGAATGAACTACAAAAACGGCTGCACATGATCAGGTGAAAAATATCCAGGGAATAATTATGTTCCATTCCTTTCACAGATGTTGACAAAAAAACCTTTTAGAAAGTTTTGATAAAAAATGAGAAACTGGAATGCGATTTTGTTTTGCTGAGTGGTGCGTTGTCATATGACTATCATTGTATTGTCAATATTCTATAGGATATTTTGAATTTTTTTGATATAGCCGAACAGTTTACATTCAATGAATATGCAGATATGCATGTATTTTATGAACGAGCATTTTGTGATGCTGCAGAAGCTCGTCGTCTGTATTCCGAGCATTTTCCCAATCGAACGGTACCGTCAAGAGAAACATTCGAGCGTGTCGATCGCAGCTTGAGGGAGACAGGTATGTAATAATTGATAATTAATTTGAGCACGTTGTTTTATTTCGATATTATTGAAGGTACAGTTTTGCCAAAATGAGGTGGTGAGGGCGCTCCTAGGACTGTACGTACCGTTGTATTGAAGGAAAATATTTTGGAAGCCATCGCTGATGATCCTTCAATGAGCATCAGAAATCTATCAGAACAGTTCCATACATCCAAGTCCACTACTCATAGAATAATTAGGGAACAACTGCTCCACCCATTTCACATCCAGAAGGTACATGCCATGACACCTCAAGATTTTCCAGCACGACTGGAATATGCCAATTGGTTCATGGATAGGCAAAGAGAGGATATGACTTTTATTAATCGGGTTTTATTCACTGATGAAGCAGGTTTCAGTAGAGATGGAGTTATCAACTCTCATAATCTCCATATATGGGCCGAAGAAAATCCCCATGGGATATTGCAAACCAAACACCAACGGAAATTCAACGTGAATGTTTGGGCTGGTATCATAGGAAACCATCTTATAGGACCATTCGTTCTACAGGACCGATTGAATGGAGAACGTTATTTGGAATTCATTCAGAACGATTTGAATGGACTTTTGGAACATGTTCCATTGCAAACCCGAAGAGATATGTGGTTTATGCATAATGGCGCTCCTCCTCATTTTAGTTTGATTGTGCGTGACCATCTGAACCATATTTTCCACAATAGATGGATTGGTAGAGGTGGGCCATATTCATGGCCATCGCGGTCTCCGGATTTAAATCCATTGGATTTCTTTCTGTGGGGGCATCTAAAAAGCCTCGTTTACGCTACTCCTATTCACACAAGAGATGCATTGTTGAATAGAATAACATTACATTGTGAAGCCATACGAAACGACCCTGGAATGCTATTTCAAGTACAGAGAGGGTGTCTTCGCAAACTAAGAAAATGTATAGAGAGAGAAGGTGGTCATATCGAGCAGTTTCTGTAGCGGATTTTTCATTTCTGTTTGCTCTTGAGGCTCTTGAGTTTCGTTAGTTAAACGTGTTTGCATTATAAAAATTCGTTATGAACATTTTACCTATCATTTCCATTTTCCTTAAAAACTAATATTTTCGAATAATGGTAGACATCTCAGGATAAATGTTGTTGAATTAACGTTATCATTATTATTTCTGCTTTGATAATTATTCATTTCAAATAATGGTGGACGAGCGGGTTTGATGTCGTCGAGTGAAACTACATTTTTATCAAGACTCGTTGCTCCGATCGACTTTCCACACGAGTACTTTTATTCATAAAATTGTCCAAGTAACCTTAATTTGTTGAAAAATATTGAAAAATATCTGTCATTTCAAAGTTTTGGGGTGTGGACCATCGGGGGTAGTCCGTTGCTGACTTTGTAGCAAAACAACTGATCCTGCATGAAAGCTCATCGAAGGAATTCATTTGTTTAGTCAATTACCAAAATTTGGATGATTTTGAATATTCACTTGAAAAGTTATCAAAGAAAAACATTTTTCATTTTGTAACTTCGAGGGCCCGTAACTTGGTTACGAAGACTTTTAGGAAAAAAAGTTATATGAAGTACTGGTGATATTTTGACCCCATCTATACATTCCCGAGAGGAAAAGAAGAAGTCCAGGGACACCCTGTATATAGATGTTAGAAAACTTCTCAACCCGTTGCCAACTACGATTTTTAACTCATTGCCAACAATTCACTTCAATGTATATTGAGTATTCTATAAATAATTCATACATTCAATCAATTCAATAGCTGAAATGATTGATAGAGAACTTGTGGTCGAACTTTATAGTCGTGAGGACATATCAATATTATCTTTTTATGTATTGCATCATATTGACACATGAATATATGCACAGTAAAACTAAAAATCTCAAAGTAAAGAACATTATCTCGATTTAAAGAAATCTTGCTCTCCTACATTCATGAAAAAATTTTTTTATAAACTGATAAATATATTCTCTCAAGTTGAATTTGAATCATTAATTCAAATGGACTGAATAAACGCTTATTTCAAGTAAACAAAATATTCCATCAAGATTGTGCATACATTTCAATGGAAATCATCACATTAGCTCAAGAGAAGTAAGTATGCATTCTTTAGTGTGAGCAAAATTAATCTCGAAGCCAAACTTTTTTGGGTTTTGAAAGAATAATATGTGAACTTGTGACACTTTGAAGAGAAGCATTTTTCATTCAAACGCTTTTATTTGTATAAATCAAATAAACTCATTTACTTTATCAAAGATAAACTTATGCTTCTGTTTATAAACTGTATCTCTCATATGGATGTCTTTAGTTACTTGAATCCAAAGTATCTCATCTGTAATATGAAGCAATTGCAAATCATAAATATTATCCTGAAAAAGCATATGATGAAAAACAAAACGTAATAGACAAACTAGACATGTATGTCTAGTTGAAAAAAACCAGACATCACCAGAAGATGGCAAATGAGACTTTGCCGAAAGGTTGTGAAAATAATCCTTATGGGGAGAAAATACACAGAACACGGAGCGAAACCCGAGAAAACAGCTCATCATATATATATATATATATATATATATATATATATATATATATATATATATATATATATATATATATATATATATATATATATATATATATATATATATATTGAATGATGCAACTGATTTTCCTTCATTTTCAGTATTTTAATATTACTATAAATCACAAAACGGATTTGAAGCTTTATAACTCCTGGTCGACAGCTGGTCGTGCTGTCATCATCTAGGCTCTACTAAGTTTGAGAATGAGAGAGAGAGAGAGAGAGAGAGAAAGAACTTTATTGTCCAAAGAACAGAATTCTTGTTAACAAAATTTAGAAATACATTTATGTATGTACACATATATCTATATATACACACACACACACATATACATATGTAACACAAAGGGATCAATTCAAAATTAAATAAACACCTTAAAATAATAAAACCAAGTAAAATAATATAAAGTGCGTATGCAAGTGATTGCAATGTTAGTCAAAATCTTCATTATAATATTCGTCTAAAGTATAAAAAGCTTCATTTAGCAGAAAACATTTTACAGCACTTCGAAAATTTTTATATGAAGAAGTGGAGCGAATATATACTGGCAAATGATTGAACATTTTCCTTGCATTGTATAGTATGCATTTTTTTATTAATGCGCTTTTAGGAATGGGTAGTGCTGTTAAGTGGCTATTATGCCTAATATTATAAGAGTTTGTTGAATCACTGGTAGTATTAAATTTTTTGTGCATCATACACACACTTTCAAGAATAAAAATGCATGTCAGAGTCAAGATTTTTTGATCAATAAACAGGGGTTTACAGCAATCTCTCGGTTTTGCCTTACAAATATATCTAACCGCTCTCTTTTGTAAGATAAACACAGACTGTAACAAGAACTGAGAAGCATTACCCCAGAAACAAATTACATATCTTAGTCGGGATTCAATTACCGCAAAATAGACTGTTCTTGCAGCTTGCAAGTTGAGTTCTCTGGTAATAACCCTCAAAACATAGCATCCCGAAGCCATCCTATTACATAGATTAGAGATGTGGATATCAAAGGATAGATTATTATCTACATGCAAACCCAAGAATTGACTTGATGAGACGGAGCTAATTAAAGTATTCCCTAGAAAAATTTCATTTAATATACATTTAAAGGTTAGTATGCAGGTTTTTGTGATATTGAATGCCAGTCTGTTAGCATCACACCACTTTTTGACGATGTCTAGATCAACCGATATATTATTATATAGTTCAGTATTGTCTTTTGAGTGCCAAACAATAGTAGTGTCATCAGCAAATAGAGTTATTTTTCCTTTCGTATTTATGAGAGATAGGTCATTTATGAAGAGCAGGAACAGTAGTGGACCGAGTACTGAACCTTGCGGAACCCCACAAGATACCAACAGAGGTTCAGATCTCTTATTATTAACTAATACAGACTGGGTGCGATCTGACAAATAAGAATGAAACCATTTCAACGCTACATCTCTGAAACCATACATTTCCAATTTATTCGCAGTCGAATGCCTTAGCAAGGTCACAAAACACAGCAGCAACTACTTCACCCTCATTGATACTGAAATATATTTTTTCTAGAACTGAGAACATAGCATCATTGGTGCTCCTTGATTCTTGAAAACCAAATTGGCAATTACTAAGTGAGTGGTTAGTATTGAGAAATGAGGTCATTCTTTTCTTCACCAATTTTTCTATAAGCTTTGCAAGAGTTGGCAAAAGTGAAATGGGTCTAATGAGCAGTGATTCTGAAATAAGTGCAAACGAAATGCAAAATTCATTTTGGAATATATTCATCAGAAATTCATCAGTATTGAAGTTGGCTAAATTGAATTGATAAAGGAGTACAAATTTCGTAAACACGGTTTTCACTCAATATCAAGAAGTAACCGAGTAGGTATATTTGTTAGCAGTAAATGTTCAGAACTAAATCATGTTTTATGTGGCAGTGAGGGCTTGATCTACCGATTACCACGGAACATAAACGATTACGTGATTTTAAAGGCGGATGCGTTATGAAATACAGTCAAGATGATACTCTATTGTGAGATCACTTTCACCGCGATGGAAATGTTGCTGCATAAAATTGCTGAAATCACTCTGGTTCTTCACAAGTCTATAGTCTTCTGAAAATTGTATTTGTCACTTTCATTAATGATAATGAACTCATATTTCAAACCACACCTATTAAATATTTCAGCAAAGTATTCTGTGTTTGTTTGAAGGTGGTTGACAATGTTTCATGGTGAATTTTATTTATTCGGACTTCCATTGTCTAATATGATCATAGTGCGATTCGAAATCTATGAAAGAACAAATAAAATTAAAATGAATGGCTATAATATCAATTATTTGAAGGTGGTTGACAATGTTTCGTAGTGTATTTCATCAGTTCGGATTTCCATTGTCTAATATAAATTGATTTGAAATCCCTGAAAAAAAATATAAAAAGATTAACCGAAAATAACAATTTTATTAAAACAAAAAACTGAAATTACGAGGAAATAACATACAAGCTACAACCGGAAAATAAAAAATTGAAATATTAATAAAAGAAAATTAAAAAATATTATTAACAAAAATGAAAAATTAAAATTAAAAGATTCCGAACCAAGTTACGTCACGACGTTTCGATTGTTAGTATCCACAATCGTCTTCGGGTGATAGCTGGACTTATTCCTCCGAGATCTGACTATTTATAGGTCATTCGGGTGCTTTCACCTTTCACCTATCCCCTCTTTCCCCTTTCCGCTGCATTGGTTTTAGCGGGAGATGCCCGTTTGGCGGGAGTTGGTCATTTTTCGTTGTCGAAATGTTGCGAAGTAACTTGGTTTGAATTTTTTTTATTTATTTTTGCTTATTCGTTTTATTATTTTTGTTTTTCAGTTCTTTTTTTACTATGTGGTCGAGCAAGAGTGCAGTAAAATAAAGAAGTATTTAACGATGAAAATATCGAAATTGCAATTTTGGGATATTTTGCGGCATACCCAAGAATATCTACTAGACAAGTAGCATCAGAATCGGGAATATCTCAGGCATCAATACTAATAATTTTACGAAAGCACGAGTTTTCCAAAGTTCAACATCTTAAAGAAACCGACTTTTCACGAAGAGTAGAATTTGACTTCGATCTTAAGATAATGTTTATTTTTTTGATAATATTATCTGGATGGATGAAGCGAAGTTTACGAAAAATTTAATTTTTATTCGACGAATTTCCCATTATTGGAGCGACACAAATGTACATCCATTTAGAGAACTGGCAATTCATTGTTTATTGTGCCATAAGAAATGACAGCGTCATTTCATGAAGACAATTTGAATCGTAAGTGCAGACAGTTTTGAATTTTTCTAGTAATAAAGCACGTTCAAATAATTTCTAGGCGAGCATTATCGTAACATCTTACACAATTTGAAATTAACTACTAAGAAAATTTGCCGCTGGCTGATCACAGAAATGTGTTCTATCAATGCGATGGGGCGCCTCCACACACTAGCCATTTAGTCAGTAATCAGCTACAAAACATGTTTTATGATCAATGGATAGCCAATAACGGACCACATCTTCGGCCACCCCGCTCCCCAGGTCTAACAGTACTCGATTTTTGACTGGGGAACGGTCAAAAATATATTTTATTCATTCATTTATTTATTTCATCACCTTATGTACAGAATAAATTTATGACAAGTCCAATGGTATATATTTTTCAGTCAAATATAAAATAATAGATGAGTGTCAGCTAAGTAGATCTGTGCCTAACAAAATATTGTATATAATATGTATATACACACATCGGAAAAGTCTAGGGATATTTTTGAAAATGGCAATAATTTTTTTTTAGATCGCTTTAGGGAAAAAAGTTGACGGGTGATTATTAAACGAATGTAACTTACAACAAAATTTATTAAATGGTCAAAAATACTGAGTGCGCATATAAGCAAAACTAAAAAAAATATGGCTCTTCTTTGGCACCCCGAAAAAAAATCATAATACAAAAAAAATTGGAATCAGTACAAAGTATGACCTCCACGCTGGTTTATTACGGCCCTACATCTATCGTGCATCGACAAAATGAGATTGTCAATGTCTTGTTGAGGTACATTTGCCCATTCAGCAATTAAAAGCTCTCTCAATTGAAACGTTGTGTGAATGTTCCCCATATGCGGAGTAATTCTTCGTTGAAGCATGTCCCACACATGCTCGATGGGATTCAGGTCCGGTGATTGTGCTGGCCATGGCAATACATCAACTCCTTCGTTGGTGAGCCAGTCAGTCACTAGACGCGCGACATGTGGACGAGCATTATCGTGCATTAGGTGGAAGTTTTCACCAACAGCACCAGCAAACGGACGGACGATAGGTAGAAGAATGGTGTCGAGGTACTGTCGAGCTGTGAGGGAGCGAGTTGGAAAAACGAGATCGGTCCTGCCACCTATCATGATTCCGCCCCATAGCATTACTGTACCACCTCTGTATGTGTGGACTTCCTGGACGTGTCTCAAACGTTCATTATTTCCAGGTCGTCTCCACAGTCTTACTCGACGAAAATCTGGATGGAATCCAAATCTGGATTCGTCTGTAAACAAAACTGTGGCCCAATCATTTGCATCCCAGTTTTGATGTTCTTGACACCACTCTAATCTTCTACCGCGATTGCCTCTCGACAAAGGTGGACATCTAAGTGGCCTTCTGTTGTGGAGATCTGCTTCATGCAGTCGATTTCTTACAGTATCACGACCAATGGTTACCTGGTGCGTCTGCTGCAACACGTTAACCAACTCAGGTGCTGTGATTGTCGGTTGTCTTCTTGCGGTTAAGACCAAAAATCGGTCTTGAACTGCAGTTGTAGCGCGTCCTCTCCCTGGATGTTGTTCGGCTGGACTGCCAGTTTCACGGAAACGCCGCCATAATCGACTGATAACACTTTGGGAGACCCCCAACGAAGAGCTACATCATTTTGTCGCATGCCACCTTGAAGAAGCCCTACAGCTCTATTCATCTCAGCCAATGGTAAGTGATGGCGTTCCATGTTAAAGCACAATATTTCCAGTTTAATTGCTGAGCAAGAACTGCATAGAATGTACAAACTCGACACTTTCAGATTATTCATTTTAGCCGAAAACCTACAGTTTGTAAAAAACTTGATAAAAGATTACTTACCGTTTTTGCAGGCTTTGTTCAACCCATAGAAATCTACAGGGTGGTCGAGTGTACCAAATTATTCGAAATTAAACGACCTCATGCATTTATTATTATGATATTTAGTATGTTATAAAAATATCCCTAGACTTTTCCGATGTATATATATATATATATATATATATATATATATATATATATATATATATATATATATATATATATATATATATATATATATATATATATATATATATAAAATGATTGAAATTTTCCAAGAATTGTTTCATTTTTTTTTTAGAAGGGAGCTACCATTCACGTGGTAGCTCATTGTACAGATGCAAGTTCAGGGAATTGTGTTGTGATATTGCAAGTTTATATCTAGGAGGCGTCATATGGTTTGCTTCCCTGGTTGAATAATTGTGGAAATCGTTATTTCTGTCAATTTCAGTTTTTCTTGTATGTATTTCGAGGAGACTTTGATAGATATAGATAGAAGGAAGACATAGAATCCTGAGCTTCTTGAGGAGGTCTCGGCATGAGGCATTATACGAGGGATCAGTCATCAAACGTATAGCACGTTTTTGAAGACGGAAAACTCTAACAGAGGGTAGTAACAGGAGGGTAGAAGAATTTAAATGATTTTTGAGACTTCTCAACAGAAAAAGCTGAGTGGATAGTTTTCTGGATAATATATCAATATGGGTTTGTCAACTCAAGTCATCATCAAGGGTCAGACCGAGCAGTTTGACAGATTTAGATTCACATAACTTTTTGTTTGAGGAGCAGATCATTTTTTGAGATTTGTTCTTGTTGAGGTATAGGTTGTTTGCTCTGAACCAGAGTTCCGCTTTGCGGTCAATGTAAGTGTAAATTTCGTTCAATATAGATTCGTTGTTGTGGGATTGAATGAAAGTAGTGTCATCAGCATAGCACACACAGAAACCTGGGGATATAGTGTGAAAAATATCATTCATATATATAATAAAAATTAGGGAACCAAATACGGAGCCCTGTGGTACACCATGATTTGTTGATAACTTGAAGACACATCGTTGATATATACTGACTGAACCCTGTTTTTGAGGTAAGAACTAAAGAAATCACGTGCCACAACCGTTACTCCATAAAAACTTAGTTTTTTCATCCGAGACACAGTCGAAAGCCTTGCGTAAATTATATATTATATTATTGAAGTATGTTCACCCCTTTCAACCCTCGATTATGCCTTTCACAACCGTAGAGATTGCTTTTACAGTAGAGCAATTGCTTCTGAATGCAAATTGGTTTTTATTTAGGAAATAATGTTTTTCGAAAAAGCGCATTAGCCTTTGTTTCACTATGATTTCAAATATTTTTCCAAATATGGGAAATATAGATATTGGGCGGAAGTTATCCACATCGCTCTTATCTCCTTTATTTTTGAAAATTGGTATCATTTTCGTGAATTTGAAAACATCGGGAAATGTGCCTTCAGAAAAACATTCATTGATCAGTGCAGTGCAGTCCCACAATTATCTCGCTTGTTTTTTTTAATAATTCAGTGGTTCAGATTGTAAACATCACAGCACTTTATATTTTTGAGGTTTTGTATGGCATCTGAAACCTCCATTTCTGTCACAGGCAAGAAGAAGAAAGATTCCTTGGGTTTCGGAAGATTATTCAGAAAATTTGTGGTATTTTTATCTACTGCTGATAAAGAAATTAAAATATTCTCTGCAATATTACAGAAAAAGTCATTGAAATCTTTCGGATAAATTGAATCAGGGTATTTTTCAAGTACTTTATTTTTGTTTCTTTCAAAATTTATGAGTCTCTAACTGTCACGAGATTTATTGGTGAAGTTTGAAAGAGAGTTATTGCTGGCAAATTTTTTTGCAGCTTGAATTTCTATAAAGTAATGTTTTTATATTTTTTGTACGCCGTAATATCTGTAGGTTTATCATATCGCAGTAACCACCAAGGAAGATTGCTTGCGGAGGATCAGAACTGCATTTGAAGAACTTAACTCTCAGTCAGTGAGAAAAAGAACATATGAAGAATCACTAAGTAGGTGCGAGAAATGTCTAGAAGTTCAAGGGCACCAATTTGAACATTTATTAAAATAATTTTTGCAACTGATCATTCTATTTGAATATTTTCTTTGGTGACTAGTTATTTTTTCAGTAATTTTTCTACATATTGCCTCTCATGGATTTAAAATGCTCAAAGTTTTGTATAATTTTCTTGACAGTATTTGGTGATTATTTTTTTCTTCCGGAAATTGAGTCGCAAATGTACCATATGTCCTTGAAATTACTTTATCACATTCTCCGTAAATAATATCATTATGAATATCCTTCGTTTTTGTAATTTAATCATTCCGGCCTGATTTATTATTGACAATTTTGAAATGAAAAGTAGTGACATTAATGTATCAATTGATTGTTTTCTAACACCGCGCTGTCATGGCCAACTGTGTAGCGTTCAATTTTAGCTTTAGGTATCTAAACATGTTATAAAGAATTGTCGATATATGAATGGTATAACAAATTGCTATAACTCTTTAATTCACTCACAATAATTATACTTCACGATGTAATAACTTACAAATCACTATATTCAATCAAGAGAGGTAAAACTTTAGTGGTAATCTTTAGTGGTAAGTCCAACATATTCACAGTATCACACCAAAACCCAAAACTAGTCTAGTTTACATGTATTTTTTTTTGTTACATTTTTCAGCCCTGTCCAAAAATCACGACCAAGGTGTCATTCGATTCGTATTTTTGCCTAGAAAGTTTAAGGAAAGGTCCGAAAACGCGCCGATAAAAATTACAGAAGTTATAAACAATTAAGAGAAAAAAAATGGGGCTTTAGTTTTTTCTTAATATCTCGGAAAATTTTCAGAATTTTGGAAATTTGAAAAAAGATTTGAAAAGATCAATGAATTTGCGTAAAAAAAGTCCCGACTCACGAAACTGTTTCTCGATTATTTATAATTTTTATAGAGCCCTGAAAATAGAGCCAAAAGCGGGTAGTCTGGCTTCCGCGCGCCTTTCGTCACTCTGGCATAAAAACAAAAAAATATTTAAAAATATTAAATGTAAATATTAATGAATGAAAAAATTCATGTAATGTTGGGATACATCAATAAACAATAATCCGTAGTGAAAAAATTTTTATCCCAATTTTACCGTTAATTATAAATTTGTTAATTAATAACTTTTTCTGAATTGAAAGTTGATATAAAAATCCTTATATTTATCAAACTGAAACCCTGACATTTTTTTCCTTCAATGAAATTATCTTTACTTTTATTATAGAACAAAGTATTGAAAAAAAATTGTTTATAATAATTTTTTTTAAATAAACAATTGAAAAAAGAATAAAAAAAGTTTTCACAGAACCTTGAAGAACAATATAATTTATGATTTAAAAAAAAACGGTTCCTTAATTTTATTATTCAGTTGAATAAAACGATTGTTACATAACAAACGCATTTTTTAGCAACAAAGAATTTTTTTCAAGAAACCATTTTTTTTCTAAAAATCATGATTTTTTTTCAATTAACATGATGCAAAAAAATTTTTCGAATTGCTTACAAACAATGTATTTGTTTATAATAAATGTATTAACAATAACTAAAAAATTAAAAAAAATATATCATTGATTAGTTTTTAGCCATGAGACAGAAACAATAAAAAAAAATTGTAATGTATTTTTTATAAAATTATATAATTTTCAATTGTTAATAAAAAAATTGAAAATAACAATTTTTTTTTATTTTGGCAACGGTAATCTATTTTTTTTGCCTATTAAGGATAACTTCACCAAAGGAAAAAAATGTCAGGGTTTTAGTTTAATAATTATAGGGATTTTCATAATAACTTTCAATTCAGAAAAAGTTATTAATCAACAAATTTATAATTAACGTTAAAATTGGAATAAAAATTGTTCGACTATGGATTATTGTTTATTGATGTATCCCAACATTACATGAATTTTTTCATTCCTTAATATTTACATTTAATATGTTTAATATTTTTTTAATTTTAAAGTCAGAGTGACGAAAGGCGCGCAGGAAGCCAGACTACTCGCTTTTGGCTCTATTTTCAGGGCTCTGTAAAAATTATAAATAATCGAGATACAGTTTCGGGAGTCGGGACTTTTTTACGCAAATTCATTGATCTTTTCAACTCTTTTTTCAAATTTCCAAAATTTTGAAAATTTCCCGAGATATTAAGAAAAAACTAAAGCCCATTTTTTTTCACTTAATTGTTTATTACTTTTGTTATTTTCATCGGCGCCTTTTCGGACCTTTCCTTAAACTTTCTAGACAAAAATACGAATCGAATGACACCTTGGTTGTAATTTTTGGACAGGGCTGAAAAATGTCACCAAAAAGAGCTAAATCGAGTACATGTGAACCAGACTAAACAACCTTTCTAATAGATCTAGCGATAGGAAAATAGTCAGGAGGTTGCATTACTTGGTCACGTATATCGAACTTTGAGCAGCTCATGCTTATCACCGCTATTTCAGATCAATCCATCTTTTACCAGGGTGAAATTCCAATAGTTAACGATCCCGAGCGTAAGGTACATGAAAGAATTTCCACGTCTCACCTGAAAAAAGAATATGCAACATTATTATTGGGTACACACAATCGGTATACTCAAATTTCACGACAATTGTGTCTCGATCAAAAATCGACTTATATTATTATCTTATTATTGCTTACCTTGATGTATTTTCCCCTTGATCTAGAATTTCCGTTGTCCCATTTGAATTCTAGGTTTGATTTGTTTACATTTTGGTGTTCGCCCGTTGACAGAAACAGGACCTTGGACGATGCGCAATCGTTTCGGCTGTCAAAAATATGCGACATTGTCAGGCATCCGAGAGAAATTTCAGCGGAACGCGATGTTTCTTGATGATTTCTGGTAAGATAATGTATTTCCTGAGCTGGTAATGTGTATTTGGCAAGATATTTAACGTCAATGGATGATTAGATCGTGTTTGCAATATTTGATTTAGAGGAAAGCATTGAAATCAATTCGTTTGATGATTATGTCAGTGACATCTCTGGGCAACTCAACAAATTTGAGTTTTGACAGTCTGAAAGAAGAGGATCACCACCGGGGGAGAAGTGGAGAGAAGAAAGGTTGTGTGATGTGTGTTAAGGTCTTGGTTCGTGAAATTTTATGATTCTTAAATCATCCTTTACTGGGAATATATTTTCGAACCTAATTCAACAAGTTCATGATAGATTGGTGTTGCTTTTGTGTGTAGTTTCGGTATTTATTAGAACTTGAACTCTACGGAGGATCTGGAAAACTTAACACCACATCGATCTCATCCATGGTGGTGATGTTCATGGCCGATTTCATAGAGTTCCTTCAGGTACGTTGCCCATCTTCTCAAAATTGTGTGGATCCAAATCATATTTTAACCGAAACATGATTTCAATGTTTAACTCCTCATCTACAGGTGCAATAAGGCTGAACATCGTCTCGCAGGGCAGACCGGCTATTTGAATCGTTCTTCTCAACTCTAGTACTGTCGTTCGTACGTATGTTCATTTTCCTAATTTTTTATTGATATTGTTAAGACACAAGTAATTGGTTTATTTTTAAATTAATGGAAAGCTTGTTTTTCTTTTATTTCTTTCATGAGAGGGACAACTCTTAGATATTTTTTTCATAGGGTTTTTCCTCCTTCCCCATTTTCCTTGGTTTTAAAAGTTACTGGAGGTGTGCAGTACTTACAGGGTGGATTTTGAGTGCTAGACTGGTTGGTTTCTGACCTAGGCTACAGGGTGGTGCAAATTTTATCTTCTACAGGGTGGTGCAACCTTTATTTTCTACAGGGTGGTGCAACCTCCATCTTCTACAGGGTGATCCCAGTGGACTGAAGTTACACAGGTATCAGGAAGAGTACGGGGTGATCTACTCCTCCTCAGACGACAACTCTACTAGAAGAGGAATTGAAACCTATCGACGCTAGGACACGCAAGTTCTTGATCTTGATCATATATCTTTTTGTCTATAATTCGTTTATTAGTAATAGTTTGATAGCTGATTGCTTACATGAATAATAAGCTTGCGGCACAATTTTTCTCAGCTGCCTGCGCATATATATGTACATGTGCGTGTATATCGATGAATTTTATTGTTTTTATTGCCCTTGCTCACTTCGCTTAGTTGAATCTGCCAGGTGGCTGAAAATACTGTTTAGGAGCTGTATTAATTGTGTAGGTCGTTCGGTGTACTACTTATATTTATTGTAAACGTGATTGATCGGATATTGGGGTGATTGAATACGTCATATCGGGCACTTGACCTGCCTCATTGATGCATGCGCAAGACGTGAGCTCACGCGGTCGCGAAATTGCTTTTTAACTCAGATCTCCCAAATTCCGAGTGTTAAATGTTGTTGTTGACAATTGATGCGGTAACAGTATTGTTGAGATTTTTTTTTATTCATGCTCATTACCTCCAACATTCGGACGAATATGGTAATATTGCTGAATGCTTGTTTATGCTTGATTATTTTACTTTTGTTTGTTATTCAACTCGAGATGGGTAATTTGTTTTTACTTGCAACTGACAGTTACTTGTGCTTGACCTGTGATGACACTTGCTTTGTTTTTTTTATAATATCATAAGTTTAGTAAGCCCTAACTTCCTGGAAGTGCGAAGAATTCAGTTCAGTTGATTGATGTTTGTTCAAAATCTATTTAACTGTTTAAACTTCTACGGGCATTTCATTCCAACCCTTTGGTAAATTGGAGGTTGGGAATCTCAGTAGCGGGATACTTGAGGGTAAAATAATTCACCTGGCGCCCATTGAAGACTCCACTTGAATTTGGGTGTTTACTTATCGACCCACCCCTTCTCCACTGTAGCAGCCGCAAATATCCTGAACTAGTACAACCTAGTGTGCCGTTGTATTGGTTTCAACTGACAATTTAGAAACCGTATAGTAAGTAATTATTCTGTCGATAAATAAATATTAAACTGCAAATTTTTTAAAAACTGTTAATTTTCGTAATAGGTATCCTTATACATAGCTACCCTTACTTTTAATGCGTAATGCGATTAAATCATAAAAATGGGTAGTTTCCATTTCAAAAGTCAATTTGAACGGTTTATTGAATTTCATGTATATTCTTCTTTTTTGATCACCCTGTACTATTGGTTATCAAAATGTTATATAAAGTCTATTGAAGTTGGTTCCTGGAAGTGCCTCCACTTTGAAAATATTTTAGCCGAGTTGCCTCCATCGATTGAAGCGTAGAAGTTGCTTTTTCTAAAATACTGCGATCTTATTCAACATTTTAAACGGTTACCCACCGTGTAGATATGAGCGGTCTTCATTTCCTGATGATGAATAGACACACACTGAAAATGCATTGTGTTATGAAATATAGGCAATATTTGCTGCTTACTGTCGCCAGTGTCAGAATAAACATACACATCAAAAATATGGGGGCGCCGGGAAGCGTGCTGGGCCAAGAACCCCTAGAGTTGGTCCCGTCGGGGGGTCTGTCGCAAGTCCCCTCTGTCAACGGAAACTATTCCGCCGTCGAACATACCTGAAATCTATGTAAGGAAAATACTTGTTCGACAGAACAGAGCAATAACTCTATCATAAATATGAAGTCATTTTTATCGGCTGTTGAGAAATATACGATGCTGATACGTTTTGTGTTAGTTTGTACCTATAATTCATAACAATATTGCGCGAGGATTAAAAAATATGGACTGAAGATCCTTGTCGGTTCCATTCGTAGGAATGTGGATGCCACTGTTGAATACACATAGTTAAACTTGTATGGAATGATTTGGTATTCGTGCTGGGTGAATCAAAACAATTTTTTCTTTTTCCTCGCTGGTTTTTGGGTATTAAACCTTATTTTAAGAAAGCTAAATCGATGAAGAATCTGCTGAAGTGTTCATTTTTCATATTTTGGAAAGATTACCCAAAAGATTCAAGAAACCTTGACCGCTCTGCAAAAAATATCTTTCAAAGCTTCACCTGTATGTATGTTTGTTTGCTTGTAACTCTCAAGCAAGGGATCTGTATTTGACAGAATTATCGACATTTTTGCTTGATATATTCGCGGGCAGATGGCGCTGTTTGTAACCACCTTGATATATCGATATTATTGCTTGATCTATTCGCGGGCAGATGGCGCTTTACGTAACCTCCTTGATATAATTGGAACTCACTTTACATGTATTTCTTCAATTGAAAAAGTATTTTTTTAATAACACGGGCGGCTACTGCCTCTCTCTCCGGAATTGAAAAATATCAATGGTCATTTTTCTAACCAATATACGGCTGATTGATCCCAAAGTTTAGATAAAATAAATATAGTTTAAAAATACTAGAAAACACGATGTTACAAAATGTCACGGATATATATATATATATATATATATATATATATATATATATATATATATACAGTGTCACCATATGGGAAACTTTTTTTTCGAAAAGTTTCAATGAAGTTTAACTTCGGCACTTGTTTGTGCTTCAAATTTAACCTAAAATGATGCGTCCAACTGCGACCCACTGACGTTCAGTGTTTGTCAAATTCAACTTTTTTTTAAAGAAAATTGAAAAAGTGCATTTCTAGATCGAATTTAACAAAAAGTTACTTGAAAAAGTTGTGTCTACAGCAATTTTATATCCATATGCCAAATTTTATGCAACTAGGATAAAGTTAACGTTTTGCTTATTTTTGACAGATATTCCCTTTATTTTAAAAAACAAGTTCGGTTAATTGTCATCAATTCATGTTATACATAACAAACTCATCATGGAGTTTAACTTTTCTGATACATTTTTACTTACAAACCTTTGACTTCGAGCAAGCAGAGGCAACTAAAAAAATTGCAAATAATTTCGATAGAACTATTATTATTATTATTATAAATTTTAAACAACAATAATATTATAGAAAATACAAATGGGTACAAAAAATTACTTATTGATCTAAATGAGGTTGTCAAACACTTATAGCCTACATTTCAGTATGTCGTCCTCCACGTTCAATACAAATTATGGTCCTTCTACTGACATCTGTAACTGCATTTTTAATAAATCGGGGATTTATATTTGCATAGCACTCGCGAATGGTATTTTCCAGATGTTTTATGTCAGTAAATGGTCTACTTCGGTAAACTTTTTGTTTCAGGTAACCCCACAAGAAAAAGTCTAAAGGCGTCAAGTCGGGTGATCTTGGTGGCCAATAATGTTCCCAGTTACGTCCAATAACTTTGCCTCTGAACATTTGTTGGAGGGACTGTTTTACAGCAACCGTGTGATGTATTGGTGCGCCATCAAGCTGATACCATAGGTCGTATTTAATATTTAAAGGCCTATTATATAAAACTTCACTAACCTCATTATTTAATGAGTTGAGATAACCGACGGATGATGAATTTTCCCTAAAGAAAAATGGCCCAATTATTTAGTGGTTAAGTATCCCACACCATACATTAGTTTTAAAGGAATACTGATCACCACATTCAACTGTGAAATTGGGATTTTTTTGGGCTCATCATCGGCAATTTTGAGAACTTACCGTTCCATTTGAAGAGAACGTTACCTCATCTGTCCACAAAATTTTATACGGAAACTTTACATTTTCTTTTCTCTCTCCTTGAAACCAGAATGAAAACCCCAAAAGGACATCAAAATCTCGTTCTTTTGATGTGTTAATAAATTTTGGCTTGTAAGACCAAAATTTATTCTTTAATAAAATTTTTCCAACACTTTCTCTCTTGTAATCGGTATTTTTTATAATATCGGTTATTCTCGTTTGCCCGTGTTCAATAACTTTTAAACAAATGTTAAGTTGGGCCTCCTCATCATATTTACTTGGAGTGTGCTTTTTCTTGAATTGATTTGCTACGGATCCTGTTTCTCGAAATTTTGACATTATCTTCGACACAGTAATATGTTGAACATTTTTTCCTGGATGCCGTTCATTAAAAATGTTAGCTACTTGCCGGTATGGTGTATTCTCACCACATATTAAAACTATTTCTATTCTTTCCTGAAGAGACAACATTATTGCAACAATAACTGTTAAAAATTTGACAAGTAAATCAACAACTTGACACTACCATAGCATGCATTTTGTTTGTCAAGACCTACTTAAAATTTTATTCAACGTGATTAAGCATTCTTACCGCCCTATTTAGTGTTTATATTATAAATAATCTGTAAATGCTGAATATTGAAATTTCAATGTAATTTCAACTCTAGTAATTTTATTAATACTTATTGCAGTTTCTGAGTTGTGTCTGCTTTTTCAAAATTGAAGGTACTGACGTTTGTTTAAGAAAATAGCCAAGTGATTGAAACTTTGCACCAGTCATGTTGAATTTTTTATAGCACATTTTTAATTTCTCTCTAAAAATGTCCGGATAAGTAAAAATTTATTAAAAAAGTTAAACTCTATGATGACTTTGTTATGTATACATGAATTGATGATAATTAACCGAACTTGTTTTTTAAAATAAAGGGGATATCTGTCAAAAATAAGCAAAACGTTAACTTTAGCCTAATTGCAAAAAATTTGGTATATGGATATAAAATTGCCGTAGACACAACTTTTTCAAGTAACTTCTTGTTAAATTCGATCTAGAAATGCACTCTTTCATATACAGTGTATCCCATTTAAAACTCCGCTGGCAAATATCTAAAATATTAAAAATAGTATCCATATTTCGTGAAGGCAGATACTTTTGGTGTCAAAGGGTCCTCTTATTAACACATTCCCTGCCAGCTATATTTTCACATTGTATGCCTCTATGGGCCAATGTTATTATATCGTAGTTTTTTGTATGAGAAGCCTTTCCATTTGGTTATTTAGTCAAAATTATTTTATTTTTTCCAAAAAAAAAAAATAAATATGCGTTGGTCCCATCGGACCAACGCGGCGGGTAGAAGCAATTCGATGGCTGTACACGCCGTTGGTCCCTTCATGTAGACAGCACACAGCACGACATAACCTAAAATTTTTATATCATTCTGTGGCAACTGTGTGTAGTATAACAATTATAAGTCTTGTTTTTCTGTTTTTGTGTTCAGGATTGTAAAATAATGTAAGTGCCAAATATTATTTTGAAGTTATCATTTCTAAAATAGGTATATATATTATTATTTCAGAATGTCTCATCGTAAACGTAAACTGACAAACGAACAGTTACAAAAATATGCAGACAATTTTGGAGAAATGTCAGACGAAAATGACTGGGAACCGTTTGAGAGCAAAGATAGTGATGAATCATTTCAGTATGAGTCCGAATCAGAAACGTCATCAGATTCAGAAACTGTAGAAAATATACAGACATTTATACAGCAAACAAAAAGAGTGAAATCAGGTATTCAGGGTGTTGAAGCTCTCTCACCTTCAACAAGTTGTTCAGTAGATAATAAATCAACAAATCCAGTGACGCCGTTTCAAGAAATGCCAAATAATGAGCGAGATTCGCTGAATTTGACATCATCAGCTGTAGAAGATTCACAATCAAACCAAGATTCATTATGGGGGCCCACAATTGGCAACTATAAGCCAATAGATCCTTTCTCTGTTTCATCGGGAGTGAAACCAGAGGTAGCAGCACTGTTGGCGAATTGCACACCAGGAAACTTTTTTGATGCTGTAGTAGATGATAAAGTAATATCCCTTATTTGCAACGAGACAAACAACTATGCGACACAACTTGTTTTAGCCGAGGATGCTACACCAAACTCCCGTTTGCATGCTTGGATTCCCACCACAAAGTCTGAGATTAGACAGTTTCTCGGATTAGTGGCTTGGATGGGATTAGTAAAACTACCATCACTGCATGACTACTGGAGTACAGATGAACTGTTCAGTAATAATTTTGCTTCCAAGGTAATGTCGAGAAATCGATTTGAATTGTTATTACGGATGATTCATTTTGCTGACAATACAGAGGCAGATAAAAGTGACAAATTGTATAAAATAACGCCCCTACTGGATATTTTGAAAGGAAATTTTCAGTCGTTGTATGTTCCTGATGAATTGATTTGTGTTGACGAAACTCTCCTACCATTTAGAGGAAGACTAGGGTTTCGTCAGTATATCAAAACAAAAAGACACAAGTATGGGGTAAAGTTATTCAAACTTTGTTCTGGATTTGGATACACATACAACATCAAAATATATGCAGGCAAAGAAGACACTACTGTTACTCCTGAAAAAGTTGTATTGCATCTAACTCAAGGTTTAGTAAATGAAGGACGAACACTAATTATTGATAACTGGTACACAAGTTTGTCTTTGGCAAAAAAAATGTTAGACGCCAATACACATGTAATTGGTACTATTCGAAAAAACCGAAAAGGTCTGCCCAAAGAAAATGTAAATGCCAAGTTAAAACGTGGCGAAATTTGTTCCATGGAAAATCAATACGGCATTACCATTATCAATTGGAAAGATAAGAGAACCATTCTTATGCTTTCTACAAAACATGGAAACGAAATGATGGAAGTGCCATGCAATCAGCAAACAAAAGTGAAACCTAAAGTTGTACTAGACTACAACAAAGGTAAGGCAGCTGTAGATTTATCAGATCAATTTGGGGCCTATTCAAATCCACTAAGGAAAAGTATAAAGTGGTTCCGAAAAGTGGGATTTGAACTTATCCTTACTACATCTTTAGTAAATGCCTATATTTTATATAAACTGGTAACAGAAAACACAATATCCATAACAGATTTCAAAAAAGAAGTGGTCAAGCACCTAATAAGAGCCAAGGAAACTAACGACTGTGCTACTCAGACTTCAACATGTAGAGCAAACCACGTTATTAAAGTGAAGAAAGAGGGAAATAAGCATAGCAGAAGAAAAATGTGCAGGAACTGCTACAAAAAAAATTCTGAAACACACGGACGAAAATATGCCATGAACAAAACCAAAAAAGTAGACACATATTGTGAAACATGTAAAAATGAGCCACATTTTTGCATAGACTGTTTTAGTGAAGTTCACAAATAATTTTTTATGTACTTATTACGTCGTTAATACGACAGTTTATAAATACATTTAACTAAGAATTTTAGTTTTTTATTTTTATCACCTTCTATAAAATAACTGGGACCACAAATTACAATTTCCAAATAATAAATGAACTATTCTTACAGAATATGCCTTCTAGGCCACATTGGTCCTGTAATGTAAGATAATGCACATAAATATGGACCAACGGCCTAACAAGCATTCAAAAAGATGTTGGTCCCATGGGACCAACGTTGCCCATTAATGCAATACTAGTGTTGGTCCCATGGGACCAACGTGGCAGGGAATGTGTTAACCTAGAGAATCAGCACTAGCCGTCATTCGTTAGGGCGTTGCGACACCGACGCCAATTTTTTTAAATGTTAACCCAGTATTTTCAATTGGTTTTTTAATTCTGCATTAAATTGTGAATTCAGCCACTTGTAGTTTTTCTTGAATACTGATGAAAAAAGGCAATTTTATTGCGTATTATAAAGAGGGCCATGAATGAGTCAAAATGAATGCAATAATACGAGTTTAATAAGATGAATTCATCAGTTATGATTTCATTGTCTGTTCAATTCTATCTAGTTGCGTATTCCTGTACAAATTGAAATGAATGTTTCAAATTACCAAATGACCATAACTCGACTAACATGATGATAACGAAATCAATTAGTTTTCGAACTGCCTCCCTACCCGATTCGTGACAGCTGAAAAGCGTCTCTCGCGTTATGGAAGCACAAACATTTGTGATACTATTTTTCAAATCCTCTACGTTTTGTGGACGTCGCATATAAACTAAGTCTATGATATATCCCCACAAAAATAAATCTGGTGGAGTAATACCTGGACTTCGAGCTGGCAATGGTATTGAACCCTTATTTCCAATCCATTTCTCATTAAGAGTATCATCCAAATATTGGGTAACTATTCTGTTATTATATGGAAACCACATATTCAGTCGAGTTTGTATTGGTAAATTGTCCAAGAGATTCGGCAACACATGTTGTAGAAAAAGCAAGTACCTCTCCCTATCGAGAATTCCTTCGAAAAAATGGGGTCCTATCAAATAACCATCAATGTTTCCGCACCAAACAATAACCCCCACACAGACTGAAATCTCGTTTCTTGCACCCAATGAGGGTTCAAGTCAGACCAATAGTGACAATTATGTTTGTTTATTATACCGTTGTTATGGAAACAGCTTTCATCACTCCTAATATTTTTTTCAGAAACTGATTATCATCATGAATACGGGTGGACAACAATGCAATGAAGTTCAATCTTCTATCAGCATCTCCTGAATATGGGAATATATTTTAGTTATTGAAAATGAAACATGAAGATCATTACCTGGATGTAGTCCTTACACCAAATGTATTTTGTATAGATTGAATTTGTTTTTTGACAAAATACGTTGTATTGACGATTTCGAAATGGCACAATTCATTGCTACTTGTCTGGTGGTTTCAATAACATTTGACCTAGCACTGCAACACTGTGATTCTCATCAGTAGCCGTTTTTGGTTTTTTTTGCTTCCGTTCATTAAAACATCCATTTCGTGCCAAAGATTTGGCTAAGCTAGCGAATGTTTTGTCTGACGGCAATTTTCTGTCAGGATACCGATTAGCTATATTCTCACTGCTTCTTTTGAATTACTTCTTGCTTCGCAATAAATACATATCATATCCAACTTTTCTGCATTTGAAAATTGAACCATTTTTCAATTTTACGAAAAACCAACACAAAACTGAATATACTTTCGTCAAATCTGACAGATCTTCTGACAGATCGATAAATACATTATTGCATTCATTTTGACTTATTCATGGCCCTCTTTATAATACGGAATAAAATTGCTTTTTTTCATCAGTATTCAAGGAAAACTACAAGTATGTTATATGGCTGAATTCAAAATTTAATGCAAAATTCAAAAACCAATTGAAAATACTGGGTTACCATTTAAAAAAATTGGCGTCTGTATCGCGACGCCTTAACGGATGATGCCTGGTGCTGGATCTCTACGTAAATAGGAGGACCTTTTGACACCGAAATCACATTTTTTCTGTGACGGAAAAAAAGTTTGATATTTTGTCACTTTTTATGAAATTAGGTAGAAATTCAATTTTTCAATATTAAATCGTCGTTTTTCCCGTCACAAAAAATAATTGTGTATCATATGTGTATTGTTTGTGTGAGATCTACACTACAACAACACTGAAGAAAAATAAAAAAATTGTATACATGAAATTCCTTGTTTTTGTGGTAAAAGTTACATTGGTGAAACTTCGAGACCATTGAAAGTGCGTGACAATGACCATCGAGATTACATAAAGAATAGGCGATTGACAGGATCTAAATTGTCAGAACACATTTTAAAATCAGACGGTGAACATCGAGTGGAATGGAATAGGACAAGAATGATTATTTACCAATGAGCCTCACTCTAAGAGGCGTAAGCTAAAAGAATCGGCGTATATTCACATATCTGGAGAGAATTGTATTTTGAATAGCTCCTCAGAAATAGACCGTACTTGGCTACCCATCTGAATGGAAAGGGGAGTCTTGTGATAAGTTATTTTGAATACTTTATAATCCTAGAATATGAAGTCAATATCTTCACCTACTACCAAGTGGTGAAATATTTAATAATTTCCTGAAGACAAACACATTAATATTGATATTTCTAGAAATATTCCTTTTTATCTGCCATATGGCAATTCCAACAACCCAATAAGGTTTGTTAAGTTATTTTTCGTTTACGAAAACGACAAAAAATGTCAGTAAGACAATGAAAATTCAGTTAGAATATTCTCATTTAGTTTTCGGTTTTACTAGTAGAAAGATACTACGTCAACAATCTCTAAAATGATCAATTCTCGTCCATTGGAAGAAAAAATTGAAGCGATTTTTATTTACGGTGCGACGCGTAACTTTCACGAGACCGAAAGGATTTTCAATTAATGTTTTCCGAATCGTCCTATTTGTTGAAAATATTTGAGGGAACACAACTACTGGTAGTGTACATAACAAAAAGTCCCCAGGTCATCAGTCCATTCCGGAAGAACAGAAAGTGCAAATAATTGGTGAGATGGTAGTAAATCCTGAACAGTCTATTTATTTCGTTGCGAATGTTTGTGAGGCAATGTTGATGGCAATGTTCATAGACAAATTGCCGTTATTGAAGTGACACTAACACTCAAGTTTTCCGGGAAATACATACCCAATATCCAGAAAAAATTAACGTTTGGGCAGGAATATTGAGAAACCATATTGTAGGACCTCTGTTTATTGATGAAAATTCAACAGGGGAACTGCATTCGAATATACTGGAAACTACTGTTGACTCTCTCATCGTTGAAATCGTCGAAGCGAATCCTAATGGATTCGATATGGATATTGTATTCTAACAAAATGGAGCACCACCACATTACTCCAGACAAGTAAGAAACAGAATGGCCAGCCCGCTCGCCAGACTCCTTTGTATTTTTTTGATGGAGCTATTTGAAGCAAAAGGTGTATGAAACTGAACCTGCTTCAATATTGGATATACGGCAGAGAATAGTAAATATTTGTAGAGATATTAACGTTACTCTGTTTGAAAATGTTCGGCGTGAAATATTGGATGGACTGTTCATATGTCAAGAAGTTCAAGGCAATCATTTCGAGCATTTTCTGAATCGACCTCAAACTTGTTACCTCATATTATGTAGTTAAATGTCAATGTATTCAGGCAATTATTGAAAGTTCCGCCATTTTGTAGTAGTTAAAGATATTGACATTATATTCTAGGATTGTGAAGCATTCGTTAGGAGCTTCGAAAAGACACCCTTTTTTTTATTTTTTTTCCAAATGGCGCCCAGATGCAATATTGAAAGTTTCATCTGTCAGTTTCACTTCAAAATAAAGTATTCACGCATTTATTTCATTATTCAAAATTTTTATTTTTTGAGTTGATCCGTTCTGCTCTCAACTTCTATTTCTGCTCTCAATATAACCTAAAATTGTTACAAATTCGAAGGCAAATATATGATTATTAATAAATAGTACAAACCATCTTTTATTTATAACATTTGTACAAATTAATCATAAAAAACTAAATGTATTCCATATTTGGTCAATTTCCTCAACTATTTCATTATTGGTTATCATAAAGTCTAGTTGATGGATTTATTTCTTTTGGTATTTATATTTTTTTATAGATTTCATTGACATTTTAGTTTATTTCATTTTCATTTTCAATTGAAATACATAAGAAATCAACGTTTGTCACTGATTCCTTACTCTTCTTCTGAATTTCTTATGAATATAAATCTGTGATTGCCAATTGCTTTCTCTGAAATATTCTTGCAATAATTTTCGGAAAAAACGCATATCTTTCGTTTCCTTCTCTCCTTTGTGGCAAAAATTTTTCAATTAATATTTTTGTTTTATTTTTTCGCAACGCCTTATTATCAAATAAAATCGGCTACCTGCGTCAAATGAATGTTTAAAGTCGATTTCTAGGAATCTCGACTCTGTAAAAGTTCCAACTGCTTGATTATATTATAATAACATATCTGGGTTTGAATTAAAAGCATAATCGCTTCTATACGGTAGTTAAATCCTGTTGAAGACATTTTAATTCGGTTGGTATTTTTCTCACGATACTTGGTATCATTCAGATTGCTCCTGAGGCATGTCTCAAATCCGACATGGGACTTTAAAAAAGCTTTGTTTCGCATTATTGAATTGACAGAACTGTCCTATCTCCCGATATTCTTCGATGTTTTAATCTTTCTTTCAGAAATACTAGTATATATTCTTAGACGGAATAATTATTGAAAGATTTCGTTAATATGACTTATAGACTGTTGGATCAATAAATATTGACATTTCGTGTAAAGAAGTCAGAAGGTGTATTCAGTTGACGTCATCATATTTTTCATCCATTAGGATAATGAAATAACTACTTACGATAATTCCTACTTACTTTCTCATTCTCAACAAATTGTTCAGACAAGGAATTTATCGTCACCTGAAAATGAATATAATATACAGACTGATTCACAGTGGATGGTTCAGTAGACGTTTCTGGTGAACCAGAACATTCTCTACCAAATTAAAATATTTTCGACAATGTTGTCACTAACATTAGAAAGTGCTAGCAACTTTAATTTTTCAAATGGAACGCCCTGTATACAATATTATTTTTGGAATCTGCATCAATTATCCCACAACTTTTATTGATATTTTCCTATATCTATCTGTTACTGTTTTCGTAATATGAATTAGTTTATTTTTTTTACTTGTAATGTACTGTTTGGAACCTTTGGTGTAGTAATGAATATTACTGGAGTTTTTCCCAACCCAACACCGTTATTTAAACACCACTACACGTGTTTCGATCACCAAGTGATCAACTCAGAATGTTATTGTTATGCACTGTCCGGAAACTTTGGTGTAGTAATGAATATAACTGGAGTTTTGTCCCAACACCAAACCGTTATTATAACACCTCGACACGTGTTTCGATCATCTTCAAGAGGAAGATCAAACTATTCTTCCTATACAGGGTGGTATAGTTTGTTCGTTTGTTCGAAAAAGTGACTGAAAGTTGAATAATTCAAATTTGCTTTTTTTTTTCTATGTATATCATGCGTATATCTAACTGGTCAAGTTTCGGAACTATGAGCATTTATTTGTAGATATGTCCCTTCAGAATTATATTTTGTAAGCAGGCTATAATTACTATTCGACAGTAACTTTGTGACATTCTCCTGATGATGTTGACATTTTCGTCACGACAGAAGTTTCAAATTTATGCGAGATTAGAACAACTTAACCAGTTAGTTGACGCATGATAAACATAGAAAGAAAGCAAATTTTAACACCTTTCTGAATTTGTGTTTCCAACAATGCAAAAAGAACGACCTATTTTCGTTTCTGTATTTAGAATTTGAACAATCAATGATATATCCGTCAATTTAATGTCTTCTAATCATGAATGGTACAGCTCTTCACGCCGCGGCAGGCTCTATATATCTCCCGAAAATAGTAACAACATTTATCATCCAATATTTTTCAATTGGCGCCTCATTTATAAACCTCTGAACTTGTTCAAACATAAGAGTTTTTGATTTTTTGGGCCTATAACTTTCATTTTTAAGCTTCAAGAATGCTATTACCCTGAAATATTATTTTGTTTAACACCATTTTTAACGAGCGCACTCGACTTTATCATTGAAAACTTGCTCCACAAAGTTGACGAGTTTCATATTTTTGATTTCTCTTCTAGATAGGATAAGAAGACGGTTTCTTTGAAATTTCCTTCGACGTTTTTAAGTCTACGCCAGCTATGAAAATTAAAATATGCGATGTCGAACTGCTGAGCCGATTTTTTTGGTAACAATTCAATTGAAGCTCTTTTTGCAGTCTTTCAATATCTTCAGGAACACACAATTCTTCACAATTGTTCTTCATTATGCAAGACATTAAACACCAGCAAGAACCTCAAATGTGACTTTAAATAAAACGCGTGAGCTGTAAACAATACTGTTTGATGGTATCCAGGAGATTCGGCGTCACCTGACACGGCCACTTCACAGCAAAGGCATAGTTAACTGACAAGAGATGTCAAAATGTGTTTTAAAGGAATATCAAATATGTCTATTTTATTATGAAAACAGGACAGTTGTACGAAAAATTTTGTACGATATTTGTGTTAGAAGTGAATTTTATTTTGTTCGTCAAATTGCTCAAGTCACTACGGTAGTTTCGCAAAATTTCTCACTCACAAAATAAAACCTTACTTTTAACACCCTTATCATAAATAGCTATTTTCACCACCGTGCAATGAAGGAACGGAGTTTATGCTGAAGTGTGGAAAGCCTCCAAGTATCACCTAACTTCAAACCAAATTTTGATACCATAGTGTTCCCTAACTGAAATATATCATCACTTTCAGAGGTCATGATTTCCGAAGAAACAAATTGAAATTGATTCATAGCAAATAGATATAGACAAATATCGTGAAAAGTTGTCGGGTAATTTTTTGTAGATTCGAAAATCAATATCATATACAGGGTGCTCCATTTGAAAAATCTAAGTTCTAATGGAAGTGGTATCACCGCATCATCGAAAATATTTTAGTTGGGTGGAAAATGTGTGAATATGCTTTCTATTAAATTTCAAAAGTGATTCGTTGTATAGTTCACCAGAGACGTCTAATGTGCCATTCACTGTGAATCAGCATGTATATGATAATAATAGAGAGAAAAAAGATATGCGAGTCGTTTCCCTCCTTTTCATAAAACAGAATATTTGCTTCTCTCCCCACTCAAAATAGATTTTGGTGGAATTGGTTACAATCGTGAAGAAATATTTTGCATATTGCCTGTGTCTACAGTATGCCATGTATTGCCCGCTGTAAGTGGTCTCATTATGATAAAGCAGTGCATAGAAATTGTAACAAGGAAAAGAAGAGATCGAAGGTTACCAGAAAGTATCCATAGTTCTGTGTCCACAGTAACTGATCTTCGGAAGTGTTCATAAACGTGAAGTTATCCATCCTCAATCATCTCAATGAATACTGTTTTTTATAAACTTTCGCCATGATTAGTTGAAATTTGTCAGTGATTCAATTTACGTTATCGGGTGAACCTATACAAAAAAATATTTGAGAAATTCATGTGCGACTTGCAGCACTTAATCTGACACTTGGGTCTGATATTTCGTTTTTTACGTTTTAATAATTTTTCTTTTGGAAAGAAATCTCCATCGAAAAATTTAGGTAAGCAGACATCAGTATTTTCATCTTCCCTGTTGACTTGTGTCCTATTTTGAAGATTTATATTTTCATTTGTGTGATAAATTCAATCGGGTTAATTAGTTGAAGATTAAAAAACGTTCAGCTGCCATGAAAGAGGCAGTATTACCTCGTTGAACTCCAAAACTGATGCGATGAAAGGAAAAAATGAAAGGGGTATATTTTTAGAACACATTAAATTTTGTGGTTTTTTTTGTTTTCTACTTTTCCATCTTTATACGAAAAATGTAGGAAACTTCAGAAGAAAGGAAAAATCCAACCAGTTCAAAATAAACTCTTTTCAAAGATGTGTAGATCATGCAGATTAGTTACTTTCAGATTACATTTCAAAGGAAGAGCCCTTTATCTGGGGGCTATTACTTATTCCTTTAACTATTGCAACACAAATTGTGATCGAATAACATCAAATTATTGCTAACTGTGCCAAGTGGAACTGCAGTGCAAACTATTCGTCAGTTTTGGTATTGCTACATAACATGTAAGATGTGCTGGAATAATCTCAACTGGGCAAGTCAATTAGATAATGTATTTTCTTTCTGAGAATTGGCTATCCAGTTTATCATTTCTCAACCAAATATGCACATTTTTGTTTCAGAAAGTTCACATTTCTGATAATTGAGTTCCAAACATATATCTCTCCAATTGGAAATTATTCGTTCCATTGTTTCTAGAGGTATACCACTATCGCCTCTAATTGATCCATCGTCCAGATTCCAGCAGGTGAATTCGGTGTCTCCATATTTTATTGAAAAGTCACTGTTCCCCTAACATTTTCATAGATAATTTGCAAAGGATTACTAGCTGGTGGAATTATACACTTCTTCAGTTACAAGAGTGTTGGGAGATCAAATAAGAATCGTATGAAGAAAGTCATCGTCAAACTTGATACTGACTGAAGTTGAATTTTCCTTTTGTTTCATTTCATATCGTAAATAGTAGCTCTACTAGTATTATACTCATTTATGAAATCAAAAGACTTTTCACATTCATTATTGTTTCAATAGCAAATAACGGAAGGTTTACCCACGTCTCAAGAGGGACGATTCAACATATCCATCAGTTGTTCACGCAATGCGAAGGTCACCGACATTCTACCTGATTTGAAAAATTTTCTGATGAGGTGGGTGAGTATGGAATTAACTTGAATATGGATCATTTTCAGCTGGACTGATATCATCTGAAAAAATCAATATGACAACAAATTTGTATTAATATTTTTTCATCCCTTCAGGCTGATGATACATATATTTTACATTACATTGTGATACTGAGATTAATAGAGAAAACAAATATAAATCGAACATTACCTACAAAATTTCTCGTTGAAGTTGTGAAAAGTAATGTATTGATCAGACATCTAGGAGAGCAAAGGTCACATATCCTTCAATGAAAATAATTGTGGGGAATTGTTAGATAATTCACACAACATTGGTTATTCAGTATGAACACAATGTGGATGTTAGTAATACATGGATTTCAAATATAATAATAATAAGTTTATTTACCATAATATCCACAACATAAATATTATAAAATAGCAGGGTAAACAAACAAAGGCATCACAAAAGAAACCTTTTTGAAAAAATGTTTATTGTGCGTGATATCGCCTATACACACGAATACTCACTGGGCTACCCACCCGGTGGACCTAACACTTGGTTCCAAGCAATCGAGGAAGGGCCTCCACAATCGACTCGCTCGGAGAGGTCAGAGGCAAGGTGGAGGGGCCCATAACGATGATTTGCCTACCGATGACAACCCTGACAATGAGAACGGACGCTTTGAGTGGACGCATGAGCTAAGAGATAGCCTTATGCATTGCTACGAGAGTGGTGAGCCCACACGAAGAGGGTACATGGCAAGATTGCATGCTCTGTGGTGTGAAACACATTCGAAGCATGCCGCCTTTTCCGCCCAAAATCTTAAGGATTACGTATCCTATATTCGGCGGCAAGGCTATATAGCTCCTCCACAGCCTGCTAACGAAGTGGTAGAAGTGACAGTTCTACCACCCGTTGGCACGGCTGGAGAGGAGACTCGCATCATGTCACCAATGGAGTCGATCAGAATACGCAGGGCGCTCCACAGAATTAGGCCCCTGAAGCCACAAGAACGGGCTTGTTTGGATGCAGAGGTTCATAGTGTTCTAACAGAATAGGCTGACATCTGGCAAATCAACACCGCCGTATATAGTGTCGTCCAATCGCTTTCCGAATCAGAAGGACGAAATTCCGGCCTTGCGGTTTGGAAGGCTGAACGGCGTATACACAAGATGGAGGCTAAGATCACGTCGGCGAGACAACACGCTTCTCGTATCCAATGTGTGATGGATTACAAGGAGACCAATAGGCCTTTCACGCCCGCAGTGCGGCGAATAGCCGCCAATCTACGACGTATCCATCACACTTTAAGTCAAAGCGTGCTGCTGACCACCAAACAGCACTGCCTTGATAGAATACGAATGCTAGTGATTGCTAAGAAGTCACTAGTGAGGCGAGCAAGAAGTATCGCGAAAAATCTTAGCTTCCGCGAGAAACCTTCTCGCTTATGGACAGATAATGCGCAACCCCTGGCCCCGACATTGCGTGAGGAAGTGAAGGACATTCTGAGACGTCTTGCCACTCGGAAAGCACCAGGCCCAGACAATATAACAAATCGAGCACTGAAAGTGCTGCCGCGAAAGGGTATAGCAGCCATAACCACCATCATAATAGTATTTATGATGGTGCAACACTTCCCGTACCCGTTCAAAGAGGCAACGGTAATCCACATACCGAAGCCCAAGAAGAACCACCTGTTTCCAGCAAACCACCGGCCAATTAGCTTACTGCCATTCGTAAGCAAAGTAGCGGAGCGTGTCATCCTGAAGAGACTGGAAGAACAAACTAGACAGTTAGGGATCCTCCCCGACGAACAATTCGATTTTAGATCAGAACACTCAACAGAGCTACAAGTCCTGAGGGTAGTGGACTTTGCGACAGAAGGCTTCAATCTTGGCAAAGGATACAACACCGGAGCTATCTTCTTAGACGTCTCCAAGGCATTTGACAGAGTTTGGCATGACGGGCTACTGGCCAAGATGAGCAATTTTGGATAATCAAAACCAATGCTAAGATCAATTCAGTCTTTTCTAGCTGACAGGCGATGCCGCTGCAAAGTAGGAGACGAATTATCAACAGTTCGACTACTGGAGGCAGGAGTCCCGCAAGGTGCAGTCCTTTTGCCACACCTCCACTCCGTATACACGGGAGACGTGCCCAAGCCAGAGAACAAATTTAACAAGTTGGCGCTCTACGCGGACGACACGGCCCTGCTGGCGAGATCTACGAGTCAAGCACACGTTACGAGATACCTTCAACAACAGGTAGACAGATTGGAGGAGTGGGCTAACCTATGGAAGATCAGTATCAACCCTGACAAGGGTCAGGCGATACTGTTCACTCGCAGGTTCGTACAACCGGAAGGCAACGTCACCTTCAATGGACAAGAGATTCCATGGACAAACAAAGCGACATACCTTGGGGTCATCCTAGACAGGAAACTGACATTCCAGGCCCACGTACAGTAGAAAATAGGAATGGCCAGACAAGCCAGACGACGCCTGGCGCCGACCATAGGAAGAAGTAGTAACATGGCATTGAAAGTCAAGTTACTAATGATCAGAACGATTCTAATGCCAATAATACTGTATGCATGCACTGCCTGGGGACAGTGTGCGTGGACATACAGGAAGAAGATCCAATCGTTTATGAATGCGAGCGTAAGGGCCGCTGTAAACGCACTTTATTATATACCCAATAGATTTATATACAGAGACTTAGACCTGGACACGCAATATGTGGACGTGTATATGAGAGAACATGCAGAAAGCACGTTCGATAGAATCAGATTGCACTCAAATCCAGCTTTCCGCGATCTACACGATGCGTTGAATATGGATGACCCCAGATTCCGAGAAAGGCATAAACATCCCAGGCCGACTAAACAGAATAACAGACCGCCCCCGTTAGTCGCCGTCAGGCGACTTAGGTAAGTATAACACTAACCAGATACACTCTCTTCCAGGTGAGTTCAGCGAAGAACACTTCGATCGCGATCGCGACTCTTAAAATTTTTCTTGGATGCACTGAGAAACGCTCGATGCATTAACATAAACCCACCGGTTAGTTTTTGAGGGTCCCTATGCTCAAATTCAGTTAGGAATAGTCAGATAAAACAACGATTCGATAAGAAAGTAAAAGCACCTAAAGGCTGACTTTCGACCAAAAGAGGTCAGATGTCAATCTTGCTGAAGTGCCCAACAGCAAGTTGAGGACCGCTCAGAGAGCGGGGGTGGATGGAGTGGGGTAGTAGGTTCTCCTTGCTAAATAGCTGGGAGGGGGGGGGAAAGCTTCTACTTCACGGCACCAACACGGGAGGGAGCATGAGGGGGGATATTGAATCCGTTGTGGGAAACGAGAAGTGCCGAATTTATTGGAACTATTCGTTCCCCACCCTCAGGCTCATACATGAGCCTGATGTAGTCCTTCTCGACCACCAGAGCAAAACGATATTTGTCGTGGAGTTTTCAGCTCCTGGCGAGACAAATATCGTCAGAAGAGAGGAGGAAAAACGGAAAAAAAATCGAGATTTTCTCTTCGAACTCCGCAGACTCTATCCAGATCATTCTGTCAAGATGGTTCTTCTGATAACTGGAGTGGAATGATGCCCTCTCTACTCTCGAATGTTAAAATCATACCGGCTTGCCGCACTAATGCAGCAATCTTAACCGCACAGATGCAGAAAGAAGGCTGTCATTCTTGGCTCACCGCGCTTGCTCAGGGCACATGATTCTCGGACTCAATGATCACTCACCCCACGGTGTGGGGAGTTGTCATAATGGGGGCGCCCCCTTCCGAATGTATCGGGGATTAGGACAGGGCCTGACCAGCGCACACTACGGTGAAAAAAATGATAAAGAACAAACAATGAAATATATTTTTTTAGATGAAGTTGGCAATCTTGCAATCTTACGAAAATGTATATAAAATGTTGTCTTCTCTCTGCATACCTCTCGTGATACAAATTGCGTGTTGTTTCTGAATTTTCTTCGGTTTGTATAGAACAGAGTATCATATCCCATTTTCCATAATTCTCATACTTCATTGCGAATGTGTTCGAAAATTGAAAAAAATCACTAATTGAAGAGCGTCTTTATTGCTTGAATCAAAATACGACAGCTACCAGGAAATATTTGCATTCTGATATGTATTTCAAAGCAAAACATCGTATGCGGGAATTTACATGGTGTCTCATTGAAAAAAAAGTTTTCCATCAATAACTATTGATATGTCTTTTGAAAAAATAAGTTTTTCACACCAATGAATTCTACGTAAGAAAGTGATTTGGGAATGTTTTCACAGAAACAAGAAATTTTTGACAGGAAAAAAGTTACAGCAACTTTTGGTAAATGCACAATTTCGAAAAACATTCTGTAACTCAGAAATTATGATATCGATATGCGGTTTTCACCATAAAGTTTCTCATAAAATTTGATTTTCAGACACGGCCATTAGTTTTCATCATTTCAGTTTGAGAACACGAATTTTCCTTTGAAAGTGTCCAATTTTGCCCACTCTGTACCAATACTATGTGTTCTTGCTCGTATATATCTACATACGAGTATAAATATATAGATGCATTCCATCATTACCATAAATTCAAGGAACTCACCTTCTTATGTATATTTAGGTACACTTGTTTTAACAAGCTAATATCAACAAGTCAAATTAAACAATAAAGCATTATTATACCGTTGTACAATAATACTCTAATCTAATTCATATCTAAGCTATATTTCACTGTATATTTTTGGCATTCAGGCAATGGCAACCTCTGCTTCAATTCACGGATAATCATAATCCTTTGTCATTTATGTTTTATTTTTATTACTTTTTAGGCTTTCACGGTAGGACTTTGGTCAGAGATGTACCAAATACTTATCAACCACATTCGACCAGTTTCACTCTCTTCAAAAAGAATTACAAAGACGTCTGATTCCAACTAGCGTTTGCAATTTCTCCCACAAATGTAAATAACTCATAAGAGTACCACTCCCAGTTAAGATAATCAGAATATGCTAATTATATGGATATTGATAAATATTCCGTTGATTTCATGAAGTGAATTTTTAAACTGTCCTGAATATTCTTGATTGTCCACCCATCCTTCCACCCACAGCCACTTGTTTTATGATCATCGCAGCTATCTTATTCCGAGAGAACCAATGGTTGTTACATCAATTGTTTTTCCGTCCTCTATCAGGATTTTCATTTTTAAAAAAAAATTATTTCAAAGGATTGTTCTGGTGTAATTCCAATTCTTGTAACTGATGATTGATGCAGTTTTAATGAAAGATACAGTTTCAATACTACAAATCTGTTTTTAAAATCTGTTCAAAATCTGTTATTCCGTTAACCACCTGTCGCACCCCTACGAACGACAACCCTCAGAAGTCGAAACTTGCGCGAGCTAAGGATTAACGAGGTCTTACCTTTAAACGTGTGATTCCTAACATGGTAGATGATTTGAATGTTATCGAAAGTAATGTCAAACAACCTCAAAACTTCATCGATAAATTTCCATTTTCGTAACGAAAATTTTGTTATTTAGCGATATCATGATAGCAAATAGCAATATTATGAAAGCAAACAGCATAACATGTGCTGTTTGGTACATAGTTGGTTGCTCGATTGGTATTGCTCGGAAATATCAAAGTTTCATATCTTTCTGTTTCCCGGTTTTATTATTATTGCACCTCCATGCGATCTTATGTTTCCGAAAAACAATTCATGATGATCTTGGCTGCATTTGTACATTAGAAGATATTTTAATGAATGAGTATCTATGAGGTCTTTGTGTTTTGAGTATTTACACTATCTTACTCTTGAAATGGACTATAGAACTGAAATTTACGGTATGTTACTGTTTTTATATGTATGTGGACTCTTTACCTCATTATACCTGTTTAAATACCTAATACCCTCCAAATATGTACCGTAGATTTTACTTTTAGTAATGTCCTGATGATGTGAACTTAGAGAAACGTGCGTCGAGAGACTGTATTTTTGTTCTGGTGGAGGGAAAGTATTTTCAATAGATTCATTTTACGCCAGAAGTTCTAATTTTTTCCCATCAATATTTTTGTTATAAAATTTTAAAATATTGGTAACTGGTATCAAATACATAGTCGTATTGCAAGAATTGATCGATTTATTAATTTATTGATTTTTTTAATCTCATTGTCTCATAATATTTGCTATTATGGTTCATTTCCTTCATAAACATGTATGTGAACTATGAAATGAACTCCTAACAGACATACTATCATTCATTTCCTCGTCTTATTTCAATATCAAAAATGATAGAAATGATAATGAATTCATGAATCGCAAAAAAATATAATTTGGAATTGTTTTCGTTTTTGACTCAATCAAACTGGAGTCTCGAAAAAACTTGGAATAATTAATATCCATTAAATTTCTCCTAACCGTCTAGCAATATAATATATTGCAAAGAGAACCATCATCCCGCTGTAGCCCCCTGATGGGTTGAGATACTCCTAATTGGCATATACTACACTGTAGTACATGCCGCTCGATCTATGTTTAATGACCAAAAAATTAAAGAACAATTCTTTCGTTGATGCCACACCGACCTTTTTCTCTGTTTTATTAATCACAACCAGACACGACAGATTCTTGATTGGTTCATAAGGAATTGCCAGGGTCCCGGAGTGTCTGGAACTTTTAATAATCATTTTTTATGTCTTTAGTAGTAACTTTGGCTTGCTACTCATACTGTGTTTTCTTACCAATCATTAATTTTTACATCAGATAATATCGTTTTCTGATGGAGTGAAAAATGAAACTGATTTTTTTTTATTTAGTGGAGCGATACTACCACTACAAAAGAAATACTTTACACAGTATCTGTTCATATATAAAATAACATTTAAATTAAAAAAAAACCTAATATTTATTATCAATCATATACTATTTGAACTGTAATATATCAGCGAATACTTATCCAATTTCAATTGGATCTATTCTATTGATCACGAGATTTTGTGTGACAAACTTGTCTACTTTGGCTTTTCTCAGAAAGCAGTGTCACTTTTGAGAAACTATCTAAAGAATCATACTCAAAAGGTTGTTGTGGATGGAGTTGTATCGGATGTTCTACCGGTACTAAAGGGAGTGTCACAAGGATATATCCTTGGGCTCTTGCTTTTTAGCTTATACATCTGCGTTTTTTATCATTTTGTTAATAAATGCAATATATATATATATATATATATATATATATATATATATATATATATACCGGGTGTCCCACATTTTATGTGACAGGCAATATCTGGTTTGTTGAAGGAGATACACAAAAATGTTTCATACAAAAGTTTTAGGAGTTCATGAGAGCTATATTTTGATATAATTTTTGAATATACAGGGTGTTTGGTGTAGGTGCTACAGACCACAATTCCATTTTTTAAAATAGAACGCCCTGTATATCATTACATATTCAGATGCTACGTTAATTCTGATATCATTTCATGTTTGGTTTTTGAAATTCGATTACGGCGTTGTTGAGTTATTGCTTAAAATGTAAAGTCTTGAGAACGACTATTATTTTTTTAAATATCTCATTTAATTATTCTCTCTGCATCAGATCACATGAAAATTAGTCAAAATTTTGGGTGTTCGAAGTAATGGTTTCAATTTTGAGTTGTGGAATTCAGTCAGGAATCATTTTGAATATGAAACAATTGCGAAATTGAAAGAGGTGTATTCGAAAACAAATCTTTAATTAATAACAATGTAAATAATATAACTTGATAAATCATTTCATAAGAATGGTAGGTACCTAGAAATAAGTCATAAAAATTGTTCAAAGTGATGCCCATTAGATATTATACAGGCATCGAAACGTCGAATCACTTCTCTCGTACAAGTCGCTCTTATAATATCAGGCGTAATATCACTGCACGCTAGTCGAATTTTCATTTTCAGATCATCCACATTCAGAGGGGGAGTAGTGAAAACAATATCTTTTAAATAACCCCTTAGGTAAAAATCAAGCGGTGATAAATCTGGGGAACGAGCCGGCCACCGAATTGGACCCTTATTACCAATCCATCTATTTGGGTACGTTCTATCCAGATATTCAGTAACAACCTGTGAATTATAAGGAGGAGCACCATCTTGTTGCCACCAAATTCCTTGTCGGTCTGCTATGGGAATATCTTCCATCAACTGGATCAAATCATTTTCTAGAAAATGTAAATATCGCAATCCATTGGGATTTTCATTGAAAAAGTAATGTCCTATGATGCGGCCATTGAACAATCCACACCATACATTAACACCCCAAGTAGTTTGAAAATTACTTTCGCGGACCCAGTGGGGATTTTCTTGAGACCAATAGTGACTGTTATGTCGATTCACAACTCCATTATTGTGGAATCGCGATTCTTTCAGAATTCTCTGTACATTAGATTTACTCACACCGACTTCTTCTGCAAGAGTACGGATAGAAACATGTGGATGAATAATAATATAAGCCAACACATTGATCTCTAAATCTTCAGTTCTAACAGATCTCGTATGATGACGATGCTTTATAGTAGAAGGAAATGACCCAGTTTGCAATTTTTCTACAACTTTCGAAAAAGTCATTCGTGACGGAATGGGTCTGTCTGGAAAACGTTCTTGGTATAGACGTTGTGCTTGACGGCAGTTTTTCTGACATTCCCCAAAAATTAATAACATATCAATGCCATCACTTGGACTAAACGCGAAAGGCATACTGGAGTTTTCGCACAAAGAACACAGTTACTGTTTTGCAAAGAATCACTGAATCGAACTGACAAGTAGATACAATTCAACAACATTTGTTACTATGGCATCAACAAGCATAAGCTACATGATGAAATTGTGCAATATAAAGCAATTCACCCTCAAGTTAGTCACATTCTCAAGAATTTCAATATTATATTCAACTGATATCGATATCGTATCGTAGAGGTGAGAATAATGGTTTGTATTCAGTAGTAGTCTAGTTCAATTTAATAAAAGATATAGACTGGATTCGTGTACGAGTAAATACGTTTTTTTGAAACTTTATATTTAAGGAAAAGTGCAATAACTCAACAACGCCGTAACCGAATTTCAAAAACCAAACATGAAATGTAATGATATACAGGGCGTTCTATTTTAAAAAATGGAATTTTGGTCTGTAGCACCTACACCAAACACCCTGTATATTTAAAAATTATATCAAAATATAGCTCTCATGAACTCTAAAACTTTTGTATGAAAAATTTTTGTTTATCTCCTTCAACAAACCAGATATTGCCTGTCACATAAAATGTGGGACACCCGGTATATATATATATATATATATATATATATATATATATATATATATATATATATATATATATATATCACTATGTCAACGACACCCCGTGGGTTGGGCTATCTATCGGACGCGTCCCCAGGTGGTGGATACGGGAACGGCCAGGAGACTGGCGACCCTGTCCGAGAAGCCAATATGTGGCCTTACGGACGGGATCTCCGGACTCCTGGTCAGTGGCAGAAATAAGTAGGGTGAGGGGAACTAAAACTCCCCAGAAGCCTTTGCAAAACATACCACTGTGGACCAGCCTTCATAAGGGTAATATGCGGTTACGAACGATCCTCTTGGGGAACCGGGCGAAACCTCATTGTAATCAACCTTCCTCTGGTAATGCGGGGCTCTGCCAGAGGTGACCGACTCTTCCCTTGCTACTCGTGGGAACACACATATCTGAAACAAACAAACAGACACAACAAAAACCAATCTCGAACATGGACAGAAGTGCTCACCTCAATCTATGGCGGTGGCTGAAAGTGAACAGAAATGTCCACCCCAATCTACCGCTCGGAATGAGGCTGGACATTGCAGATCACCTCGTGATGTAATAAAAAGGCAACTCCACCTCCGACAGCAAGGGCACTTCCTGCGGCGGGCGCCAAGATCTTCGCCTTGAATAAAGGCAAGGTACCGGCTGCCCCTGTAGGAAAGCGCCCTCACTGGAACACCTCCACTAGGGGAATCCCAGGAAGGTTGAAGAAGCCGCGCAACGATAGTAATGTCGCAAAATCATCGCGAAGGCCGCTGTGAGATACCTCAAGGTTGCCAAAGAGAGTGTGTGTTCGGCGAGTCTTGGCCTACACCTGCCGATATGAAGGAGATGTCTCCCAGCGACCTGTCCACCTTCCTGGAAAGGACAGGATAGACGATGACCTAGGAGGACAACTCTTCGGGAGGATGTACAATGGATCACATGTGGCCTAAGTGCTGTGGGTATACACTCACCTTCTCTACTATATAAGTACATACATGCTAGGAGGACAACTCTTCGGGAGGATGTACAATGGATCACATGTGGCCTAAGTGCTGTGGGTATACACTCACCTTCTCTACTATATAAGTACATACATGCTGACGAAACGCAGTTATATTTCTTTTTTCCGCCTCGTGATTCAACCTCTGCCCAGTCATATATTAAAAAGGATTTTCAAGCCATTTTTGACATTTCTACAGCCCGTAAGCTCAAGCTGAATCCTAATAAATCTGCAATAATGATGTTCGGACCCAAGAATAACAGAGAGCTCACCAACTCCACTTTTCAAGTCCGCATCGAAAATGAAATAAATACTTCCCTCCGTGACCAAAATGAAAAACTTAGGATTGCGGTTTGACATAGCACTTCGGTTCACTAAACATGTCAGCTATCTGAACCAAATATCTTATAACGTCCTCAGGCAGCTGTTTCCAAATTGTGATTTGCTCAACACAAACTTGAAAATGAGACTATGCGAGTCACTGATCATCTTTAGGAGTATTATTGTAGATGATATTATAAGGAATAATAAGTTTAGTTTAAGAATGAACGGAAAGTTGGATTTTAGAAAAGACGAAAACTAAGACAAATATATCTCAGTTTCATACCACCAATATACGGGAAGATTTTCAAGGAACTAGGTATGGAGGGGGTATTTAAAACAAGTCATACACTACAGAGCCTTTTAGATGTCGGGACTAGTGATAGGTGAATTATTATTCAGACGGACCCAGCGTTTACAAATAATAAAACAGCAACACCAACAAAACGACAAACAGAAAAATGGTGTAATCTCGTGGCGAGAAGAATGAGAATTAGCATTAGCCCGGCCGAAATCCCAGAACAGAATCAATGAATGCCTCTGCTAAAAATGTTTCTCAAGTCACTTTCAAAATAATCGTCACTGACAATATGGTCAGGGTCATAAATATATTCGAGAAGGGTCGACCACTTGGGCCCTCGTCCATCAACGTGTTTACAATGAAACATTCCAAGTGGCTTCGTTCTAAATATCCATAGAGTGTTTCAATGATTTGCTATGAAAAAATACAAACATACTGAGTAAAAATAAGAAGAAAAGAATAAACATAAAACACCCAAGCAAATGGATATTTTGTACGACTGCTCGATAATAGAGTTAAGAAAAGTTAATTTCCTAACCAGAATTTGTAATACAAAAATAAAAAATCAATAAAGAAATGAAATGTTCCTAAAATAAATAGTTGAAGGAAAAACACATAGGAAATCCAAAGCACAAAGTCGATAATTCGGAAAAGTCTATAATTTAGGAAATTAAATGAAGGGACTGCGATGCAAACTATTAGGGGCAGACTAAAAGATCCATTGAAATAAGATATATGGAACACTAAAATATGGAAGATCAGATAAATCAGCAATCGCTCATCATATTTTGCTATAAAACCATTCCATATACTTCAGTTTATTAAGATTAGTTAGACAAGTTAACAACAACAGGCTAACAGGCATCTAGATGCCTATGAGAGTGTAAACATAATAATATTATGAATAACCATGTTGGACAATTACATATTAGTATACTATATAGTTTGTTGGAATAATATTTCATTATCAGATTCACATGACTATTAGATAAGGCAATATTCTGGTATCTGTAGAGAATGTGACCCATTGTACATAAAGCCGCGGAGTTGTCCTCCTAGGTCATTGTCCATCCTCTCCTTTCCAGGAAGGTGAAAAGGTCAATAGGAGACATCTCCTTTATATTGGCAGGTGTAGGCTAAGACTCCCCTAACACACACTCTCTTTGGCAACCTTGAGGTGTCTCACGGTGGCCTTAGCGAAGGTTTTGGAAGGTGCAGCGATATTACTGTCGTTGCGCGGATTCTTCAACCTTCTTAGGATTCCCTCCGTGGAGGTGCACAAGTGAGGGAGCTTTCTTGCAGGGGCAGCCAGTTCCTTGGCTTTTTCGAAGCGGAGCTTTTGGCGACCGCCGCAGGAAGTGCCCTTGCTGTTGGAGGTGATCTGCTATGTCCAGCCTCATTGCAAGCGGTAGATTGAAATGGACATTTCTGTTCATCCCTAGCTACAGCCTTAGATTGAGATGAACACTTCTGTCCAGCCTCGGGGTTGGTTTTTTTTTTTGTGTTGTTACATTCATGTGTGTTCCCACGGGTAGTAAGGGAAGAGTTGGTCACCTCTGGCAGAGCCATGTATTACCAGAAATAGGTTGATTACAATGAGGTTTCGCACAGCTCCTCAAGGGAATCGTTCGTGACCTCATATCACCCTGCGGCCATTCAGCTGTCGGCATGATTCCTCACACTTTAGCTTGGGTAGGCTGATCCACGGTGGCATGTTTTGCAAAAGCTTTCGGGGGACCAGGAGTCCGACGACCCCGTCCGTAAGGCCACATTGGCTTCCCGGACAGGGCCTCCAGTCCCTGGCTGTTTCCCTATCCGCCACCAGGGGACGCGCCCAATAGATAGCCCAACCCACGGGTTAGATAAGGCAATATTGTAAAATAAATTTAAGTATAAGGCAACATGTAAAATTAATTTAAGACAATTAAGACGCTCTAGCAGAGGTATCTATGGTATATAAGGATAATACTGTATGTGATTTAGTTTAATCTTCCTCTTGAAACACCTGTCGAGGTGTTTAAAAAAAACGTTTTGGTGTTGGCATTGAACTCGAGTAATATTCATTCAACATCGAGTTTAATCAAGTGTCCATAATCAATTCTTCTTCATGGAAGATTACCATACTGCATTGATTGCAAGTAGATTGAATCAATTTTCAGACAAACACTTTTATGAGATTCAGATCTTCTAAATCACATCTCATGCACTTGTACATTTCTATTCTACTGGAAATATGTGAACTGAGCTGCTAAAATATGTTAATTCATTCTCCAAACATCCTGAATATTTCATCAATGTTATTGTTCATGAATGATTTATGTGAAGGTCTTGTCGAAAAATTACCTAAATATCTCATAACACCGCCCAGTCGCTAACCCATTATATATTTAGGAGTCCTGATAAAAAGTCTATATTCAATCAATCACGGCCTTTCAGGTATAAGAGACGGGAGTACTATCGATTATAATAATGAAGCTTGTTCACATGAGTTATATGTCAAATTCTGTGCAATAAAATAATAACTTTTTACGAATTTGGATGATGATGACACCAAATGATTCTTTTGCATCAATAATGTACTGATGTACCGTTAATATGTTTTCTTCTCAATAAACTGTAATCGACTTATCATTACTTTCGACGATGGATGATTATGGATGTATTACAAGTAATTTTTTGCTTTCATCCTGCTCCGGTCAGTTTATGCATCATATATTCTAAATCCAGCACACTCTTCGATGATTGTCACGGGCAGGTGTGCCCGTGACAATCACCTTTCTTCAAATTATTTATCTTTTCCATTATAATGAGTCATTGTTTTCATATAGGCAACTGATTGTCTGCTCTTTGGATACAGATTTGTGTAAACTCAGCCACATTTTTCCACCCACAGTTACTCTCGTGGAGACTGTCAGATTTGGGACACAGCAAAATGATTGTTTGTCAAGATCACACTTGTCCACTTTCTTCAAATTATTCATCGGTACAATTATAAAGAGTCAGTGTTTCCATATGGGCAACTGATGATTTGCTCCTTGGAGTTAGATTTATGTAAACTCAGCCATATTTTTACACCCATAGTTACTCTGGTGGATACTATCAGATTTAGGACAGAGCAGAAAGATTAATTGTCAAGGTCACACTCGCCGACTTTCTTCAATTTATTCATCGTTACCATTACAAGGATCAGTGTTTCCATATGGGCAACTGAGGATTTGCTTAGTGGATTTAGATTTGTGAAAACTCAGCCACTGGAGATAGAAATTGATCAACTATTCATATATTCTCCACAGCAATATCAGCTACAAAGAGAATGACCAAAACTGTATTCTCTTTAAATTACATAAAACCAACTTCCGATTAGACCTGTCTGAAACCTGTTTGAAACTCAATCTTTCAGAATGTTTAAAAATGAAGAATTAGGGTACTTAAGGTACTGAAAGTTTGTTTCAAGGTGGTTGATAATGTACTAGAGGCAATCGAAGTCAAATAGCAGGATCAACTGATCAGTTTCGACGTGAAAAGCCTCTACACCTCCTGTCAAAGAAGCACTTCAAACCATACAGAGGAAGCTTTCAAAAGATGGGGAAAAACTTACCGATACAAGTAATCATGGAATTAGTAGGATGCTGTGTACGGATCTATTACTTTCAACTGAAGAACAAATTCTTTCCGCATGGGATCGGCACTTTCACCGGTTATAGTGGTTTGAAACTCTGGCCATAGAAGAAGCCCACAAGGAACCCCAAGTCTGGATGAGATACGTGGACGACACCTTCATAACATGGAACCATGAGAATACAGAACTAGACACCTTCCTGGAGCACATCGACAACGTAAGTCCTTCCATCATTTTCAGAATGGAGAAGGAAGTCCACAGTAAATTGCCATTCTTAGACGTATTGTTGAAGAGGACCAACACTAAATGGAAAACATCTGTATACTGAAAAACCACTGACACGGGACAGTATCTGAACTAGGAATCCAACAACCATCAATCGACTAAGAGAGGAATCTCTAGTAGACCGTGTTTTCGGGCTCTGTAATACAAAGGAAGGTCAGGAAAAGCAACTAGGCATCATCAAAAATTACCTTCAATGGAATGGTTACTTCAAAGTGATGGTGAAACAGACTTTGGCTAGAAGACAGCAAGTGCCTCACAAAGAAGAGAAGCCGCCACAACCAGTACTTGTACTTCCCTACATCAGAGGATTGTCGAAAAGGATAAAAAGAAGTGGTTAGGTTAGGTTAGGCTGCTTCAGATCTGGGAACACTATCCGTAGCAGCCTCATGAAAACCAGGCCATCAAACGCGGATTACGATTCCAAGAATTGCATTTACCGGATACCCTGCGAGTGCGGAGAATCATACTTACATCGGTGAAACTAAGAGGCCATTGAAAGTTCGCATTGCCGAACACACACAGCGAGGAGAAACCAGCAAATAAGGAATAGCAGAGCATATGTGGACTCATCAACATAACATCAAATGGTATCAAGTTGAAATTATCCACAAAGAGGAACACTGGTTCAAGAGCAAATTCAAAAAGCCGCGTATATGTTGTCCAACAACGCATTTAGCCAAGCTAGCGGTCAGCTCCCGCTTAAACCGATGAAGCGGAGTGTGGGAAGTGGGGATAGGTGAAAGCACTCGAATGACCAATAAATAGTCAGATATCTGAGGAATAAGTCCAGTTATCACCCGAAGACGATTATGGATACTAATAATCGAAACGTCGTGAAGTATAGATTCTTTCAGGGATTTCAAATTAATGTATATCATATTAGACAATGGAAACCCGAACTAATGAAATTAGGTACTGAATGACCGAATAGAATGAAATAACTCCCCGTTACTGAATGTGGGAATTGGTACATAAGCTCAGGTCATTTCATTTATTACAAACTCAGGTACACTCTAACAATAATTGACTAGGTGCAAGTCAAGTACCTACTTGAAATTTAGGTACTCCAAATTGTAAAATGATATATAAAGTATGCAATATGTAGATTCAGTTAGTAAAGACACACCTGACGAAGCCATTGTATGGCGAAACACGTATTACGTTTTTGTGAAACTGTTTAGTGAAAATCTCACAATGAAGTGTTTTTTGAATACGTTTTCAAATCAAAATACCAACAATTTTCAACACCGTCATTGATTACATTACTAATTTTGAAGCAAGTATGCTGTTTCTTGAGTATTTGATTGAGTTTTGTTTGTTTTTCAGAGTGTGGGAAGTTGAATAGCTCAAAGATAACATAGGAAGTATAGATTCCTTCATATTATCTTGTTATTTCTATATTATTTTTTTAATTCTAGTTTTTATCGGGCACTCGTTTTCGAATCTATAACTTATTATTTGGGAGCAACTCTTATAAGCATTCGTTAGATTTGATTGGAAAAATTCATACAATCAAAACTTGTTCAAAGTTCAACTTCATTCAACAGGCAAGTAGATTGAGATTGAAAACCAAAACAATTTTTCTTTCGAAAACGACTATTGGATTCATTTAATTCTGGAATTGAAAAAAATTACGCATTCATGAAAAATGTATACCAATTAAAATTAAATCATTTACAAAAAATATTTTTGAATGCCTCGCACTAGCAAGAGAAATATAACTACCTGAATATATTTGGTTAAAAAAACGAAAGTGGGTGGGTCTGGTCATTGGGAATTCACAGCAGGAGTCCATATCATGCCCCCGGTCATATGTAATATATGGGTGCTAGTGTGTTCGCCAGTATCATCAACAGTTTACAGTAATAATAAGCTCACAAACCAAAACCTGTCTTGTACTGGGGTGATAAAAGTTTCGAAATTATTACATATTTTTATGGGCCGTAGGAAAAAGGTTGGTTATTATACAGTAGTAATTTTGAAAGTAACATATGAATTATAACCTTTTCTCAGTTTCAGGGATGAAATCCTTTGAAAATTTTGAGTTTTTGAGTCATTGATGTTCAGTTTCCAAGAAACGAGAATTTTTGACAATTTATGTCTCTATCTCAAATATGAAACGGGGTAAAGCAATGCAAGTAATTAATTTTACTTGTTACTTTGATGGGTTCTATCAATAAAAATGGAAGATTGGTTAAGTGGGAGGATTGTCTACACACAATATTGGTCTTATTCATAAGAAAGTTACCTCTGCTGCGTGATTTATTATAAGGAAATCTGAAAGACACAGTCAAGAGTTCGAAAAAGTCTCCAAGTTACGAAATTTAATGTAAGGACTGCGATCCAAAATATTATGGACAGACAAAAATACCTATCAAAATAAGATATGAGGAACACTTAGCACCTCTAAAATATGGAAGATCAAAAAAACCAGCAGTCACCATCATGTTCTGCAACAAAACAAGTTAACAACAATAGGCATCTAGATGCTTATGAGAGCTTAGTAATAAGTCAATTGTTTTTATGAATAACGATAATGGACCGATACTTAATAGTTTACTATATAGCTTATTGAAATAATATTTCAGATTTACCTGATTATTAGATAAGGCAACATTGTGAAATTAATTTTGAGACATTTAAGTCGCAGGTACCTAGCAGAGGTATCTTTGTTATAAATATGGCCAATATCGTATGTAGACTCAGTACAATCTTCCTCTTGAAGATGATCACTTCGTGATCGAAACACGTGTCGAAGTGTTAAAAATAACGGTTTGATGTTGGAATAGAACTCCAGTAGTATTCAGTGTGAAATTATTATCAAAAAAAGTTGGGAGCATGTGTTGATTTACATAACAATTGAAGAACATCTTTTGGGGTGCATCTACTATAACTTTTTGGCCAAAATATCATCTTTAGAGTGAAGACAGGAGATTAAAAATTATTTTTGATTGCAAGTTACAGGAGTTTTATCTTTGAATTTCAAAAACAGTAATTATATTCGAAGTCATTCATTGCAAAAAGTATAAGAATTGATGTTTCGTCCATGATACACTGCCAAATAAGATTTTTTTCAACGAAAAATTCAGATAGGTATCATCAATGTATAATTGGTATGCAACATTCATGGTGAAAAGGAGGATCGGAAATATAGAAAACTCGAGTTTTCATTCTTACCAGATTGACTTGTGTAGAGTGTATGGTACAATTAATACCCAAGAAAACTGCCATAACTGATATGTTTATGTTACGAATTAATGCGAAGGATATCATTATTCGTCAAGAAAAAGTACCCATTGATCCTCATTCTCAGTTTCAATGGTATGTTATATGTAAGGGTCTTGCTATTGAATATACCTTCATTAGTATCTCAGATATTCCATCCTTAGATGAGAGTGTATGTCATAAACACATTTTTTTCATGCCTTGACTGTAAAAGTGAATATATTGATTAGACGTTGAGAATACTTAAAGATCGTGTTGATTCAGTTTCTAATAACGACTCTATTTTCGTTTGACTTTCCTGTATAAGAGTCTTGGTTTGTTTCCATAATTATCAGACTTTCCGCCATGTGTCATATGAAGGTTTATCAACTTACCTCCCGGACGGCATTTTTTCATGGCTCTCCAGCGTTCCTATCGAAGATCGAAATTGTCCAACACATTTTTTGTCTACTAATAAAGATAGTCATCTGAGAAATGACTTCTCTGACGACAGTAGTTTCATTCAGATGCCTGGATAGTCATCTGAGAAATGACTTCCCTGACGACAGTAGTTTCATTCAGATGCCTGGATATCTATTCCCAATGAACTTAAGATAGTGAAAACATCTAGCCGTAGATGTCACTAACCGAATAGAATTCAGTTTGAAGAAAAGCAGACCTCTTGCTTTCCATCAAGTTATAATTTGATCTAAGGAGATAATGTTAAGGTACATAATGGGCTACTTTGAACTCACTTTATTTTCACTCAATTACCAATGTAATGTCGCTATTTAATGATTTTTTCAAAATCTATGAACAACGACTGTAGTCTGGAATCTGATCAGTAAATATTTCTGATATCACCTCCAAGAGTACTCAGAGGTATATTATTCATATTGATGAAACCTATGTTGGGTCGAAACATCGCTGTCTATCAGGAATCATTGCTTTTGGGTACTGCAGTGGAAGACAAAAGACGATTCTCACTCGGTGGTCAATGTCAAAGCCTCGCAACTGACTGCCTTTGGAAAATCTCGTTTATCTTTGATATTCGTGGACACAGTCCTTTCAGGCTTATTTTCGAGGGACAGTTGAGTCCAAAAATGTATTCCTGGTTCAGCCTAGCACCTCTGATGGGACCTATGGCGGGTCGAAACAGCGCTGTTTTTTGAGTACTAAATATTTTGTTTTTTGGATAGTTGACTTGCAGTCAAAGCTTTTGTGGACGACAGAGGACGAATCGCTTTGTACAGCCTGGTTGATCTTTGATATTCGTGAATTGAGTGTTTTGTCGACTCCATAGATGATGTCTCCGTACGGGAAGATGTCATCGCCGTTTACTACTAAGGCTTGCCCTTCAAGGACGATGTGTAAAACATTGTATACATTGCATTTCTGTTGCTGAATAACAAATGTTTTGTTTTGGACTCCGGTCTAGATAGATACAGCATGATTTATATGAATAGCGATATAGGTCTCATTCTGAACACTTCGTCTGGAATTACTCTAAATCCTGGTTGAGGTAAATCAGTATATTTTTTATCGAGATAAAAAGTATTACAAGCAAACTTTCAAACGTTCTGAGAGCTGTGCCAGCGCCTTCATTACGCCTACTTGATTTTATGTTAAGTGTAAAACAAAATCACCTCTTTCAGAATTATGAAAACACTATTTTTGTCACACATTTTGCATCATCAAGGATATGATTGATTGAAATTTTGAGATTAAAAATAAAAAGGCATGTTTTATTCAACTCTCCTTTCTGAATTCTAGAACTCTCCAGAATGAAGAGAAAAACAAAAGCTTCCAGTAAGTTTCTTCTCCAGGGATCAAAGGTGTTGTTTTTTACTATTACCTTTCCGAGCAAGACAAGATATAAAGTTCGGACAGAATTCACGTAAAAATGCAAAATTTATAGTACTTTTCACTAAGAAAAATAATGATGTGGGAGCTAATAACTTTTAAAAATGGAAATTGTTGTTTTTTTGTGATACCTCGCAGGAGAGGCCTTTCCATCATCTATCCATCAATGTTTTTTCAGAAATTGAACCAAATTGCAGATTCTTGAAAGTTCAATGAAAATGTGGATTTTCCAGAAACGTCTGTTAGTTGATGACTATTAATATAAATTTATTTTCAAAATCATATCTAGCCCTGTTCAAATATGGGAACTTTCAGCATTGGGTTTCTCAGAATACCGCCATGAGGAATCTCAAAGAGAGAAATTTATCAAAGAAATGTTATTTTAACATTCAAGCAGCAATTCGTTAATCTATTTTAACGGTCCTAACACTTCAATTTCGATTGGTTATATAAGAATTACATATCTGATTGGATGTTTGTACCGTTCACCATCAAGTTCTGAAGCCATATTCATTGAAAACCTAGAAGAAATGGTTGATGTATTATTTAATACTAAATATCGTTGTGTGTTAGTTGGCGATTTTAATATTGACTGGTTAACTGATTCTTTTTATGGTAAGAAAATTAAAAATATCTGTTCTGCTTATGGTACCCATGTTACAAAGTGTCACAAAGCTTACACGTATTACAGATATTAGTAAGTCATTAATTGATTATGTGATATCCAATATCAATGAAAATAATATAGTAGCTGAAGTACATGACTGTCCAAAAATAACGGAACATTCGGTTATTTCAGTTAATTTCTGCAATGAAATCGAGGTTAATAAGAACGTCAAAAAATTTAGAAAAATTAATGAGGAAAATATAACAGTATTGAAATTAACCTGATGATGCACAACTTTAATTTAACTTCTGTTGACGTTGACACAATTTATAATGAAATTTTGGAGACATGTGAAACTGTAATAAATAAAAATGCCCCAATGAAATATGTAAGTACCAATCAAAGTTGCCATGGTTTGACTATGAGACATATGATTTAATCAAGAAGAGGGATAGAGCATATAAAATTTTTAAAACGAGCTCCAACAACAACAAACAAGACAAATGGGAAACCTTTGAACTATTGAGAAATGATGTTGTCAATCTTTTAAAACAAAAAAAAAGAAATATATTATTTTGACAATACTAACAGATATAGACATAATCCCAAAGAAATGTGGAGAACTTTGAAGAGACTGGTTAACAGTAATAGCCATAATGTCTCGAATTGCATATATTTTAAATCAAATGAGCATAATCGAGTATTAACGAGTAACATAGAAATAGCGTGCAGTTTTAATAATTATTTCGTTCATAGTATTAATGATATTATACAAAGTATTAGCATCACTAAAAGTTGGCACTATGTAAACAATAATGTATATTGTTAATTCGAAAACTTCGAAATGCTCTCTATGATAGATTTGCGGAAAATAGTTAGTAACCTAGACAATTAATTCTCCATATATGAAACGCTCAACTGTAGAATGATCAAAGAAGTCTTCGAAACCATCGGTCATATTATTTCTATATACAGGAAAAATACCATATAAATTGAAAAGCAGTACTGTTATTCCTATTCCAAAAATAGCAAACACCAATAAAGCCAGTGAATTTCGACCCATTGATACTTTGCCCCCAATTGAAAAAATTCTGGAAGTTGTATATGATCAGTTATTACATCACGTCCCTAAAAATTCAATTTTGATAGATAATCAATCGGGTTTCCGTAAAAACTTATCTTGTGAAACAGCATTACAGCTCACAATATGTAATATTAAAATTAACTTGGACAACCAGAAATATGTTATTGCTGTATTTTTAGACTTAAAAAGAGCTTTTGAGACAATTGATAGAGAAATTATGTTGTTGAAATTGGCTCAGTATGGGATTGATGGAAAGGTGTTAGAATGGTTCAGTGATTATTTAAACAATAGAAAACAGAAAGTTCGTTTTAAAGATGCACTATCAAATGAGAAAGACATTGATGTAGGTGTTCCCCAAGGTAGCGTTCTGGGCCCACTTCTTTTTGTTTGATATTTGAACGATATTGAACTTTTTATTGAATCTGAGTTCATAAACCTATTTGCTGATGATACGTTGCTTATGTGTAGCGATATGAATTTAGATAGAGCTATTCATAAAATGGATAGAATTTTAGGAGCGGTAAATGAGTATTTATGCACTAACAAATTGAAGTTAAACGTAACAAAAACAAAAGCAATGATATTCACCACGAAATATAAATACAGTAATCTATATATCAACGGTATAAACCTCAATATCAATAACGAAAAAATTGAAGTTGTGTCATCAGTCAAATACCTTGGTTTTCAACTGGAAATTTTTTTAATATATGACAATCACTTTGAATATATACATAATAAAATATCGAAAAAACTATATTTTTTCAGTAGAATAGCACAAAATTTGTCAATGCAGTCCAAAGTAACAGTTTACAATACCATTATTCAACCACACTTTGATTATTGTGCGTCATTATTTTTATTTAACCTCAATAAATTAAATATGCTACAAAAACTACAAAATAGAGGGATGAGAGTAATCTTGAAAACAAATCGCCGTAGTCCCATGAAAAGTATGCTTGATTGTTTGAATTGGTTATCAGTTGAAAGTAGACTCTACTATTTTACAATGACTCTAGTATACAAAATTGTGAATGGAATGGACCCAGAATATTTTAAAGATTACATTCATGATTATAATTCAAGAAATTCCAATAACATACATATAAACAGACCGGCATTCGGAAGTACCATGAATTCGTTAATTTTTAAGGGCTTTCACGAGTCAATGAATTACCTGAAGAAATGGGAAAAATATCCATTTTAGAAGATTTTGAAAGAGCACTCAAAGAATTTATTGTTTTCAATTGTTCACTAGGGTATTTGTATCTGTAATGAAACCAAATATCACTGTTTTATTAATAATTTAATGTATATATGTACCTATATTTCATTATCTATTTAAATGTTACTCAACATATGATACTGAAATCTTTATATGTAATATTCACTGTCTGGCTACATGCTAGTTTAAATCTCAAATTGTTTAAATTTAAAATTTTTTACATCCAATCTCCTTATAGTCTTTTTCAACTAAAATTACTTTTTCAATACTTTTCTGCCAGTCTTCTTCGGTAATATTAAATACTTCTTCTTTAATTAGCTCTATTACCTTCTTATCAAATTTTGGAAAATTATTTTTACGCCTGATGCTTTGTTTCAATTTTCCCCAAATCAACTCGATGGGATCGAAAACAGAAAAATAGGGAGGAAGTCTGAGTATGGTGTGTCGATACTTTTCAGCAATACTCTGAAGGGCATACACTTTTTCAAATATTTTTGTCTGTAAAACTTCAAGTAGCTAGTTTTTGGTATAGTTATCTTTAAAATACAAATTGTACATTAAAAAACATACTTTGATGAGCTGTCGCGAATAATAGGAAGCGTTGTCGAGAACTATTACACTATTTGTATCCAAATTTGGGATCAATTTGTTTTCAAACCATTCCTCGAAAATATTGGCTTCCATGTTCTTATGATACTTAACATTGCAGTCCTCAAGTTTTTTCCACATAATTCCAAAGAATTCTGAACCCATCCTTCACTTCCTCCGTAATGCACAATAATTAGTCGCAATTCTTTGTTTGCAGGCATGTTAGGCGTACACATCCTCGAACCATCAGTCCACCCTTTCGTAACTGTGTCGTGAGTGTCATACCAAGTTTGTTACGCAATTCCACTATTCTTCTGCTTTCCGTAACTGCTTGACGTTTGTTTATTATTTCAAATCTGAATTCTAGTTTCTTTATCCAATTCTGAAGACTTTTGTCACAGCAGCTCACGTTATGGCCGGAAGTATTCAATTTCTTCCTTATGATTTCAGTTGTAGAAATCTCATTGCTTTTGTAACAGTCGTATATTGTTTTTTTCAATGATTTTATTAGATGAACATCTAAAGGTTTTGGAAATCCTGTATCACATCGCGTCTTGCGTTCATATGGTTTATTTTTAACTATTTTACGTACTGTATACGTGGTCTAGTTTGTTGCCGTTTCATTTCCATGTATTGGTTTTTTTTGGCCCTTAAGAGTGCGGTCAACTTTGAATGTGAACAATATCGTTTACTTCCACTAAACAAATCAATGAGGGCTTATACTTGTCACTGATCACAAAAGAAGCGATCTCACAAAATCAAGTATTGTTGTTAGTTATAGCATTACTTTTTTGGTTTCTATCCAGATTTTCAAATTTTTTTCGAAAAGATCATTATTTTCAAAATATGTGTATGATAATTTATATTCTAACGGTACTTTCGAACCGTAAATAATTGACGAGAAAACAAAAACCGTATACTTGGCTATTTCAAAGAATTTCACAGGTGTCTGTCATTTCTGACAGTAATCAATATTACCCGGTATTCTCCTTGTAACTCTCCTCTGACTTTTTGAAAATGTTACTGTTTTCTTAAAACATACAATGCAGGAACAGGTGCCATTTGGCACATTTAAAAGAACTCCACCCACAGCTTCTGATTAGATTCTTAAATATGTATCACAAAACCCATTTCACATTTTTGTGGGAAAGAGTCTGTTCAATGGGAGATCGGCAGGTCCAAAGAAAAGGCACAAAAGGACCACTTTGTTAAAGTGACACATTTAATGAAATGTGTTTTATTTATGGATGAGGTTTTAAATTCCTTTTTTCATTTTCTATGGCCATTATTATTTTCTTATGTTAATTCACTCACAGATCTCTATAACTTCATACCAGTCATTATACATAAAAGAGGCTTTTGTGAACCGCCTTTGTAGATGTTTTGTATAATAAGATGTTTGAGGAAAACAAATATGCAGTGGTTGACACGTTGGATTATTTTATGATAAATAGTTGACTCCCAAATTTCATAAATAGACCGAAATCGTTATTTGTTCCAGAAACTGGTTTTTGAAATTGCATTCTACTTAGATATCATGCATATTTTTGAATATAATTTCTGTATTCTCTTATTAACGATTAATGAATTGAACTTATTTGTTGAGTATAATTTGGAATTGCAAAAATCTCATGATTAATGATTTATCATAGTTTTCAAAGAGAAATGAAAAGTGAAATCATGACCTATCAGGAAAATTCGATTAGAACTGAAGCAGTGAATAATAAAATTCGAAATATATGAGTAGGTAGGCTGCAACCCGCGAGGATTTATTGTGGCTCACAACTGTTCAAACTCTATACCATTTAATCAGTTTCTCAACAAATCCTATTAATTTATCAGGTGGTGAATTCAACGTGTGGACAATCTTCTGGAATAATAACTACGACAGCTATAATGACACACTGGATTGATTTGCCGACATTGAGGTTATCGGATATTCAAGGTGCATTATTGCCACCTTAATGACCGCAAAAGCATTTCAGTGAGTCAGCTATACCTGACTGTTCATTATATTCCGCGACATAGGGATTTTTCGCCTCTTTTTGGATGAATCATCATTTGACCGTAAGCGTTTGCTGACCTGTTCACAGGAACCTCTGTTTCCACTCATTATGCAGATCCTAGTTCTGCTGCTGAAGAATTCGATACAAAGTTGATTCATAATATATCTTGCACCACCTAGTTCCCTAGGTTTGTTGAAAAACGGAAGAGCCTTTGCTCTTGATCCGATGTAACAGGACTTGATAGGTAGGGTCGTATTTAATATCGAACGTATTTAATATCGAACGTATCCAACGTTTCTAGCACGCTAATTGACCCGATTTTCGTTACTAATAATAATCATGTTGTAAGATTTAGTACTTTATCATCCCAAGGCATTTCAGATCACAGGCTAGTTTACGTTGAATATTTAACAAAGAAATTCAAAATAGAACCCAAACTTGTAACATACCGCTGTTTCGACAATTTCACTTTGCATACTTTTTTATCAGATTTATACCAGTTGCCGTGGTTCAAAATTATAAGTGAAAATGATATTGATAATAAATTGTACAATTTCAATTCATTTTTAATATCACTTTTGACAGACATGCCCCTCTTAAAAAAGTTAGAATTACCAAACCACCCGCTCCTTGGCTCACTCAAAATCTCAGATTTCTTATGAAATAACGTCATAAAGCCTTTCAAAAATTCAAAAAAACTAAATCTGTTAATGATCGTATGAGGTATAAAGAATTGAGAAATTATACCTTGTCAATAGTCAATAGAATTGAAAAAAGGACATATCTCAAGTCTGTCTGTTCTGAAAAAATACCACGCAAAACCTGGAATGCTCTTTCTAACCTCAATGTTTGTTCAAAAAAACAATATTCATTACCCAATCACCTCTCGAATCCCGATGAAATAAACAACTATTTTGTCCAATTCGTACAAAACGTTTCTAATAATTGTGATGAAAATATTGAATTTTATAGCAATAATTATTAAATCAGGCAAGATAACTTCTCATTACGATTCGCTACTGAAGAAGCTATTCATGAAATCCTGAATGATATTAAAAGTCAAGCTTCAGGGGTTGATAATATTTCAATCAGAATGTTGAAACTTTGTAGCCCGTTTATAGATAAATATATTACGCATATCATCAATTGTTGTTTTGAACGTTCATATTTTCCAGACTTGTGGAAAATGGCCATTGGGAAACCCATTCCCAAGAATAATGATCCAGCTAGTTATTCTGATCTCAGAATTATCAGTATACTTCCAACCATGAGTAAAATTTTTGAAAGAGTTATTTATTTACAAATTAATGAATATTTCAATAACAATAATCTATTATCACCATCGCAATGTGGTTTTAGGCAGGGTTTTAGCACGGCTACAGCTCTTGCTACTGTTACACAAGACATTGTTGAGGGATTTGATAGGGGAATGATTAGCACTCTGGTACTACTAGATTTTTCGAAAGCATTCGATACCATTAATCATGAGCTGATTTGCATGAAACTCAAATATTATGGTTTTGATAGTGCTGCCTTATTTCTCATCTGGTCTTATTTACTTGGTCGATCTCAAAACGTTGTTGTTGATGGTCATCACTCCTTACCTCTTGATATTCTATCAGGAGTACCACAGGGTTCCATTTTGGGACCTTTATTGTTCATCATTTATACTACTGACATTATCTCGTCCATCAAGAAATGTAAAATACAGGCGTATGCTGATGACATACAATTATACATGCACTTTAAAATCGATGAGTGTGCTGAGGCACAAAATCTCTTCAACACTGATCTTGATTTGATCAATGGGCTATCAAGTGAACATGATTTGAAAATTAATCCTACTAAAACAATGATGATGCACTTTGGATCGCAGAAGAATCGTAAATTTGCAGAAAACAATTTCCGTTTAGAAGTAGGTTATACTATCTTGACTCCTGTCAATACAGCTAAAAACTTAGGGGTCATGCTTGACACTGATCTTAGATTTACTAGTCATGTTAAAAATTTAATGAAAAAAGCTTATATGTCATTGGAACTGTTATACTGTAATCGTTTTATTTTGAGCCAACCTCTAAAAAGAATGCTCTGTGATAGTTTGGTGCTAAGCCATTTCAACTACTGTGACTTCATATATGGGCTATACTTATATGATTCAGATAAAAAAAGAATACAAAAAGTGCAAAATTCTTGTTGCCGCCTAATTTATGGACTTCGTAAGTATGATTCAATTTCTGAAGCCTTTAAAAACTCCCGCTGGCTCAATATGAAAAACCGTATGATTCATCATTTGGGTTGTTTTGTCCATAAATTGATCACCCTTCCCCATTCTCCTCTTTTAATACAAAAACTAATTCTGCGTGAAAATATTCACTCAAGAAACATCAGACATAAAAACAAATTAACTATGCCACAACATCGCACTGCACAGTTTCAGAGATCATTTCTTTTTGGTGCTGTAAAACTCTATAATTCATTGCCTGAGCAATTGAAGAGATTCAATATCAGGAAATTCAAATACAAATATAAAAATTATATCTATGATAGTCAGTAATGTCAACTTTTACTTTTTGGACAACAGATCAATTCAATTAAATTATTTATCAACTATCTTTAGAAGGTAATTACAAATTATTATTTTATTTACGGTTCTCATTTCGTGGTACCATCACTGTTAATTGCTTTTATTTTTGTATGTTTGCGTGCATTATGGATTGGTGCTTGTTGGTTGAGTTAGAGTAGCTTTGAGCTAGACTTCGCCAAGGAGTACCAGAATCTCCTGTAAACTATTTTCATTTTCAAATATATCTTTGTATTGTTTTTTTTTGTATTATCAATAAAGCCGATTTATTATTATTATTATTATTATTAAGATGGACGTCAAAACTACAAATTTCAAATTTCCAATTCATTCATTCAGTCAACATTCAATTGAATATTCAATTAAATTCAGTTAAATAATTAGATTACATGAATAACTGATTTATATGCTATTTTGAATTCATTAAAAAGTCGAGAATTACACCTAAGCATAGAATATGCTTGTATTGTGCCTATTCTCCCAATTTAAATGAATCCTTATGACTATAGAAAACAAAACAAAACGTTTTCATATTATATGTTATATAATATATTGGAGAGAGAAGGTAAATGCAATGGACCAAAGAAAGGAGTGAGAGCGGAGAGAGAGGAGTGAAACGATATTTGAAAAATTTTCCAATTCTGTATCCAACCCTGTAACATTTTTGATATTATAACTATAAGCAAAATATGAATATCAAAAAATGGAAAAGAAAAATGTCATTGTATTCAAAGTGTACTACAACGATGAAACGTTTCGTGTCAACATGACCACCATCAACTTTTTTAAATACGGACCTGTCTTCTATATCACAGATATTGATGAAGCAATAAATTCACAATCCAAATTATATATCATTTGATACTTTTATAGCGTTTCATTGGAAATAACTACCATCATCAGTGACCATGATCAGCGCGTAGTGAGTATAGAAAATGATCACCAAATAATTGAAAGCTACACCAAATAATTTCGCAAAGTTGATTTTTTGATAGAATAGCTTCATTGAGTGCATATATTTGATCTTGACTTTTCTTGATGAAAATCATATTGGAACTAAATGTATTAAAATTTTAACCTTGTTTGATTGTATTAAAATAAATACGCCAATAAGGCATTAACATTTTCGTTCAAAATATCATCGATAATATACAATAATAATATAATAACAAATGTTCAATCTGGATTTCGTGCATTCTATAGCACCAACTACCGCTCTTTTCAACATCACCCAAGATTTATTCAAAGAAACTGATAATAATGAAGTAACTGTACTACAGTAAAGCATTCGATACATTAGACCACAATATTCTGTGTAGGAAAATGTCATTTTTCGAATATAGTGAAGGGACTGTAGATCTTTCGAAAACTTACCTCAGAAATCGGACTCAGTCAGTATGTCTGGATAGAAAGTGTTCTAGTGCTTCACCTGTTGACTATGAAGTACCTCAGGGCTCTACCCTTGGCCCCATTCTGTTGTCTCTATATATCTGAATTCCATAAAATAATTGATTATTGCACAGTTCATATTATGCACTCAGTTATGACACTCAGTTATATTATCGATTTCTTCCAAGTAACTGGCAGGTGGCAGTGGAAAAAATTAACAGCGACCTAGAGAAGTTACTGGATCTATCTATAGCCCATAACCTGAAGTTGAATTCTAAGAAATCTCAGCTGATACTTTTTGGCCCGAGACACAAAAGGTGGGAAATTGAAGGAAGAATTGAAATCGAACTTCGACAAAACTTACTACAGAAAGCAAGAAATTGGGTTTGTGGCTAGATGCTGATCTGAGATTTCACAAACATATAATATTCCGTCAACTTTATCAAAGTAGAGATATTATGACTTCCCAATTGAAGTTGAAACTTTGCGAAACCCTCATATTGTCTAGATTATATTGCGATATAATCTATGGGCCTGCTTTGATACAATTTGATCTAAATCACTTACAAAAAATACGAAACAATCGCAATCGTCTTTCTTATGGTGTGAGAAAATTCGAGAATATATCTCCCAAGTTCAAGGAGTCAGATTGTTTACCGATTGCTGAAACCTGTCAGTTTCACCTTCTCGTCAATACACATCAATTCGTCATTTACAAAAAGCCAAATTATGAAACTTTCAAATCTCAGAATAATTCGAGGATACGAAACCGTCACACACGGAAAAAAAAGATTTGTTACTTCAAAAATATTTATTTAGTTTAATTTATTTCATCATTTTGATTAAATATCATTCATTCCAAACGACGTGTGTATATTGTATCGATTATATGATAATTTTGGAGATACAAAATGAAATTCTCATTTTAATTTCTATAATATTTCAATTCAAGAGGTCTTTTACTTAGTCAAATGAATTGTGAATCATTTCAAAAATAACATTTATTGATTCTCAAAATAATTCGATTGAGTCAAACAATATAATTTCATCAATTCAAAAGTACGTCTGTTGAATGAAAACTTTCCAATTCAGTTTAGCAGTATGGGGTGCTATTTTGACATTAATATATAATTGAATCAGCTGAATATTTATTTTCACTTTAACAATACATATCAATACATTTAACTAATTTTGGAAATAATTTCAAGCCTATGGATAATTTCATTTCAATATTTTTATTATTTGTTGGTTTGAAAAATTAAATTATTTCCTTGAAAGAAATGGTATAGTTGAAATACTTCTAAGGAATAGAGTGCCGGTTGGCATCATTTGCGTTTGCGCAAGAACCGTAAACTTATCATGAATGGAATAAGAATTAAAAATGTGTTTTGTGTTTTGCAAGGAAATGACTAAGAGGTTAATACGTGCATTGACATTTTCTAGTGTTGATATTTACATACTTTCTTTCATTCCATATTTTGAAATAATTATGAATAACATGTATTGGATAAACGGACATTGTTCTTTTCAAGCACGTGCCCATACATTTTTCTTGACAGCTATCCTCTATAAAAGTGGCTCGAATTTCTTATTGAGTAATGTAATGACTGAAGGAAAGCTTCGATGTTTTCAATTCTGTTTTTAAGAAAGTAGAGTGAAATGTTTATCATTGAGAGGTAGTTAGGTATGCATACACTGGGTACCTCGTTGATCTTTGATCTTTGGATACGGAGGAATTGGACATTTTCAGAGTAAATACAATTAAGGTGTTTGCCACAGAAATAGGTGTAGGTATACAATGTCAGCGAAGAACTGTACCTTTATTTCGAATTGTAAATTTCTTACATCATAAATAATTGAATGGCGCCATAAACAATAATTTCATTTTCATCATGATAGTACATACTGAATCCTTGAATGAACCCCTTTTTAAGATTTTTCTTTTCAAAAACATTGTGAAATAATCACAGTTTTCTCTTATATTATTTTATTAAAATCAGTAAGACCGAAAAAGGAAATTTATTTGTAAAATATTTATAGAAATTATGTCATTCAACAAAACACTGCGAAATCAAAACATGCAATATAATTTCATTCATTTTTAGACATGGAGGAATTTCTTAATAACTTGGGATATTATTTATCTCCCACTAATATACTTAAAACACATACTTTTCAAACAGAAAATGATGTAGCCTAAGACATAGCTAAAAGACTCACTGATGAAGAAATCAAAGAAATGATTCCCTCAATTGGCGAAAAAAAAATTCAATTAAAGAGGCAATTGAGGGAATAAATTAAGAATCATATATAACAGAAGCATGTCTTTCATTCATAACTTTTATAATAAATATGTATACCATTACAATTAAAAATATATTCAGTTTTCTCAAATAACTATATATTTTTGCGATTTGCTGTAGATACTTGCACTTTTATTATTCCAAAACACTCGAAAGTCTGCTTTCCTCGTAGTTTTATTTACAACTCTATCAAACAATATAACGCTCTGTCCAGTGAATTTAGACACGACTCCATGTATAATTTCAAGAAAAAGTCTTCTGGATAGATAATATATTTATGTTATGCCTTGCTCATTTGATTTTCCCCTTATCTCACTTTTGTGTATGTTTTGCTATATATTTTATCTTTATTTCAGCTAAATAGATTTCTTATAGTCACTTTGAAGTTTATAGCATTTGTTTTTTTCTTAGTTTCACAAAGATTCATGAACTACTCACTTATCGATATATACTAGGTAAGTTTTATATTTCTATATATTACATTCTATCCCCTAGGTTAAGTTGTAAAACAGCCTCGGCTGAACTACGCTCTTTCATTGATTTTTGTATCTACTTTTTCTTTTTAAAAAATGTATGTCAATAAATAAAGCCCATTTATTATCATTATTATCAATAATATCATCGTTCGAGGATAAATGACCTAGTTCAAGTCCTGATTGACAAAATGTAACTTTATATTTCAAGCAATCATCCATTGAATCAAGGTATTCGATTTTATACCAAAACATTCTTTTCTCCAATTTTCTATTTCATTTTTAATGGACCTGTAGGACGATGAAATTCATTTCAAAATTTTGAAGAACTCGATGTTTGATCAATCAACTAACCGCCTAATTGGTGAACAATCTATGTTGGTGTTCACAATGAAGATTAATATCTCAATCCATCATTGAAATTTGCTGATGACTTCGACCTAATGAGAAATAAAGGTTCCATTATCTCCGAAATGAGTTTGGATTTTTTATTCATGCAAGAGGCGTTCCCATGCCACTGGTTAATTACATAGTGGACCACAAAACTATTTCACTCATCATTTTAGCCCACTTAAAACGACCGAAAGACGTCATAAATGATTGCAAGTTTGACCTCCTCTGATGTGAGAATGACTAACCAATACTGTATCTTTACATTTTTCTTAACCAACTAGTCAATTGTACAAACGTATATTCAATTGAAAAATGAGAATTGAAACTTTCTATGTTTTTTACCACTTTTATTTGTAACTAACGTTACTGCAGTTTCGTCCTATAAGGACATTTTCAAACTTGAACATTGAACTGAAAATGATTGATTACATTAGTCCTTATATAAACCAGTCTAGGTACTAACAGTGTGGATACGCTAATTTGAAAACCGGTGAGTAAACTAGATCGATTTGATCATTTAATAGGTTGTATAGTTCAAGTAAACGATATAGTGCCCCCTACCTTGCAGCAGTTCCCCTTTAATAAAATAGTGAGGTAGCTAACAAGTTTTGTTATTCAATATTCATTTCTGATTATATAAGAATCACAATAACTATATTATATATATATATATATATATATATATATATATATATATATATATATATATATATATATATATATATATATATATATATATATATATATATATATATATATATATATATATATATATATATATATCACTTGTTAAAGCCAAATGAACAAGATCACTATGACAAAAAATCAATGGACTTCCACATAAAAAACAAAGAAAAATGTTAAAAATAATTTTATTTCAACAATGCAGCCTAGGTACGTATCATAAAGTTATTATAAAACTACCACTAACAAACGATTTCCATTGTAGCTCAAATATAAGAAAATAAATTGAAAAAGTCTTCGACCGAGGACGAAACGTCTTTATATATATCAAAAAGAAAAAACTTTCATTCAAGAAGAATCCAAACCCCAAGAAACCCCTCTCTAAAAAATATACACTTAGAATTCAAGAAAAACTACCTTCTTATCAAATTTTGAAAAATTATTTTTACGTCTGATGCTTTGTTTCAATTCTTCCCAAATCAACTCGATGGGATTGAAAACACAAAAATAGGGGGGAAGTCTCAATATGGTATGTCCATACTTTTCAGAAATACTTTCAAGGGCATACCATTTTTCGAATGTTTTTGTCTGTAAAACTTCAATTAGCTATTTTTTGTATAGTTATCTTCAAAATACAAATTGTTATCCATTGAAAAACTTTGTATTTCATCTTTTCTCGAATTTTTATTCGGTACTTTGATGAGCTGTCGCGAATGATAGGAAGTGTTTTCAAGAACTATTACACAATTCGCATTCAATTCATTGGGATCAATGTGTTTTCAAACCATTCCTCAAAAATATTAGCTCCCATGTTCTTATGATAGTCAACATTGCATTCCTCAAGTTTTTTTCCACATAATTTCAAAGAATTCGGAACCCATCCGTTACTTTCTCCGCAATGCACAATGATTAGTCGCGATCCAATGTTTGCAGGCTTGTTAGGCGGACACATTTTTGAACCATCAGTCCACGCTTTCGTAACTGTGTCGTGAGTGTCACACCAAGTTTCGTCCAAATAGAAAATTTTCCGTTGCTCTTGTCAATATTTAGTTTCTTCTTCTAAATATTTGTTACGCAATTCCACTATTCTTCTGCTTTCCATAACTGCTTGACGTTTGTTCATTATTTTAAATGTATATCCTAGTTTCTTTATCCAATTCTGGAGAGTTTTGTCACAGCAGCTCACGTTGTGGCCGGAAGTATTCAATTTCTTCCTTAAGATTTCAGTTGTAGGTTACTCATTGCTTTTGTAACAGTCGTATATTGTTTTTTTTTTAATGATTTTATTAGATGAACAACTAAAGGTTTTGGTAACCCCGCATCAAATCGCGTCTTGCATTCATAAGGTATGTTTTTGACTATTTTACGTAGAGTTGAGAAAGAAATTTCGATCAAATCTGATGTTGCTTGTGATAGTTTTTTTTCGTCAAAACCAAACTTGATATGTAGATTCTTACATACATTGAAATATACTCTCTGTGTTTCAATATTCAAGTGCATCCGAATCTTATTCACTGGTATCTCGAATTTTTCACCAGCGCTATTGAAATCACTACACAGGAAAAAATTTGCGTTGTTATCGCACTCGTTATTACTATTAGTACTTGTCCAAGAACGCCACATTTTAAACAGATAACAAAAATTAATTATAACAAAAAGTAATTATTACTGCACCAATATCGAATTTCAACACTCAAATCGCGATTAGGTCCTGAACTGAACACAACGGCGATAACCATACCCGCATTCCCCGATTTCTATTCGTCACCGTAACATGACTTCAAATTTAATTTTATTACTCTTCAGCCAATCATAAAACTCGGATATTAAAAATTATCCCATACGAACCGCCAATTCTTCAGTCCACGTGGACTAATTCGTAGCGGCATTATTCCTTTGTATTGGTATTTTTGTCCTTTGAGTTCGCTGAAGCTTTAAGAATTACTATATCGATTACTTCGACTATACCCACAATGTTTATGCTCATGAATTTCCAAGGATTCCAAATAATTGAGTTTGCCACCCTTCCTTGCATAGTGCAAAATTTCCATGTCCTAGTCCATAGTCTAAAGGACGTTTCATGTTCAGCATACCGTTTTCAGAAATTTCGACTACATTGTCTCACATAAACAATATTACTCTCCGGACATTTTAGCTTGTGAACTCCAGATTGGGAGTTTGAAAATGTCCTTATAGGACGAGATATCAGAAGTTATGAAATCAATATTTAGGCATGAGGAAGCTGTTCACGCGTTGAGAGCTGCGTTTGCTAATATTATACCAAAAAGGTGTTCGAATGAACATTTCCAACGTTCTGTTGGCGCAGTTCAGGCGCAATAAATACTGTGGATGAAAACTTGAATACACCGTTATGCGCCCGAAACAAAAATTCAGTCCAAACAGTGAACTGCAAAAGGAGAACTGGCTCCAAAAAAACAAAAACTGCCTTTTTTTCTGAGAAAGTGATAGCGATTGTTCTCTTGGGATAGTCATGAAGTCATTTTGATCTATAATCTTCAAAAAAAAGTATTACAGGGGAGCGTACTACGTATCATTACTCGACAAGATAAAGGCAGCAATTGTGAAAAATGGCCACATTTGCTGAAAACGAATTTTTTTTCACTTAGACAACGCGCAGTCTCAAACCTCAGCGATCTATATAGCGATAATTCTCTAATTACACTTTGAACTGCTTTATCAACCGCCTTACTCACCAGATCTAGCCCCAGGCAACTTGTTTCTCTTCACTGAAGGATAAAAATTTTCGTCAAATAAAGAGGCAATCTCCTTCGTTGACAACTTTTTCGTGCGCTGCCTATACCGATGGAGTTACATGCAGATAATCTACCATTGTTTATCTAAAATAGCATATATCTACCGCGAAAGCATATATCTACCTCTTATGTGGTAGCCACTATATGCAATAAGATTAACTTGACGCAACGAAGTATGCTATCACGCGTCGCGTCTACTGTAAGACGTCGGTGGATGATGCGTGGGGGTAGAGGGGCGGTCTAAGCAATGAAGCGACATCGCCGAGAACGTGATCCGAACGCGGGCAGACGCGAGGGGGAAGACGACGTTGACGATAGTCTTAGTTTTGCGAATTTCTTCATAGGTTCTGGAAGTTATTCATCACTAAGTGGAGTTTGCATTTTTTTTATTGTATTTTTAAAGTAAAAATATAAATGACTAGCTCTTGCCCTCTCTTAGACTAACGTGCAGCCGAAGCTACTGAGCCTAGAATCTTGAATTATGAAGGTAGGTTCTTTGTATGGCATAAATAAGCATCAAGAAAGGAAATCAGTAATTTTCATCCCCGAGGGGGATATATAGGGGTTCAAAGGTTGTATTGAATTTCGTCAGTTTTGAAGTTAAAAACTTGAAGTTTTGTGTTAATAAAAAAAATTGTAGCTATTTGTTTAAAATGGTATGCCACGAAACTCAATGTACCAAACCATATTCAACGCGGGCGAAGTCGCGGTCAACAACTATTAATTACGTAAAGCATATACTCAACTTTTATACACTGTGTCCAAGATAAGAATGAAAAGCATGGAGATATCAGAAACGGTAAGTGATACGGGGTCGATTGAATTAGAGAAAAGTAGCGCATTTATGTGCCTAATAATGTGTCATTTAGAAAGTTTTAATATTCCGAGTAGTTTTGCAGATATGCGAGAAAATACGAAATTTGAGAATTTGGTTTTTATTTCATCCTAGCTTTATTTTCAAAGGAAATGTAAAACCAATAGTACTTTGCCATGACCACTTTCTAAGGACTAAACGATAACGTAAGCAAAATTCTTCTGCGACGTTTCGTCTTTTGGAAAACATCATCAAATTTGTATTTTTATATGGGTCGAAACTAAAGTATACCCTGTGTACGACTTCATATTGTGTGATTCAGTAACGTATCACACAATATGATTTCATAACCATAAATATTAATTACCGGATTGTCGCCTCTCTGAATACTCATTAGAGTACGCACGTTCAGCATCAACACAATTTCTTTGGCACAAAATGTAACATGACAATATATGAAATTTTTCAGTACTCGAGAAGCTGCCTTTTTCCATTTTTAACACAAATTAGGTAAGTAACGAGATGTAAAAGTAGAAACGGTAATATGTCAAAAATTCTACCAAACAACAGTTTTATTATGACAACCGAACATTATGTGTCATTTTTTCCAGCGCGTACTATCTGAAATTGAAGAAAATCAGGTCAAGTAATCACTTTTCATTTTGCGCGACAAATGGTAAAATTCCGAAATCTCCGTTAAAGATATGATTTCCTTTTAAAGGATGATTTTAATGTGTTGAACTTATTTTCTTATTTACATAGGTCATATGATGATCCTGGATGCGATTCCTAAATGTTCTGCCTGTTTGACCAATATATACTTCAGGACACACTTTAATTGTACTTCTGAATTGCGAATCTAGATGTTTTGTCTTTGTTATTTTTAACCAACTTTCCCAACGTATTATCTGTTCTATAGGCAATTTTAAAATCTTGTTTATTCAAAAATGTAGCCACTTTTTCTGTCGTTTGTCCAAAATCCCTACTAATATTATAAATGCGAATGTAAGTTTGTTTGTAACGGCTTCACCCGAAAACTACTCAACCGATCATCATGAAAATTTGTACACATGTTCTTGGAGGTATTAGAAGTAACATAGGATATTTTTTTTAAAGAAAATATTTTCAATAATTGTTAATAAAAAATATTGTAACTATTCGTGTGAAATGGTATGTCACGAAACTCATTGTCTCAAACTAAATCGTACGCAGGCGAAGCCGCGGGTACTAGTTAGTAAGTTATATATGTTATTTTGACTTCAAAAACGGAATTTCATCAAATTGCCACTCCAAACCGGAAATTAGTGGATTTTATTCAAAATACAATGCTTCCACGCCTTAATTCATGATGAAAAAGGGTTGTGTCAAGAAACCCATTGTTTTAGAGAAGTACTCAAACAAAGAGAGCTAAAAATCTTAATTGGAAAACAATATCCCAATCCATAAGAAAAATTATTCTTTCGTCATGAACAAGTTTACGCTGACAATTACTAAATTCTCGGCGGTGATTTAAAATCATTTCAATGACCCGCAGTGAATCTCGAAACATGATTCGTGACAGACTTGGAACGCAGAAATTAAAGGAAATACTGATGTCATGGATATGTGATGAATGGCTGAAATGGAATATTGAACCGATGATTTGCAATCAAACCAATTTAGTAATTCCCAAATTCATTATTTGGTTCATTGATTTCAATATGAGGAATAATTTGTATTTGAATTCAAAACCAATTTTTCCATTTTTGGCAATATTTAGCTAATGAATATAAAGCATACATTTTTATACGATATTCACCACACCTTCATCAAATCTCAAATTACTCACCGGCTTCTAAATATTTAAATTTCCAGAATGGAGTAGCTTGAGGAGGAATTAAATAGTTTTATTAGATGGAAAAGAAGAATTTCATTCAAATTCATGAGGAACGGCAATGGTGATGGTGAAGACAATATTAAAAAATGGTGTTACGGTTGGATAAACGATGGGGGGCCTGTCACTGCACCCCGGGAATCACAATGTCCCGTCGTCTGCTTTTCAGTAGAGTTAAGTTCCAATTGAATCCATAAACACTGTCTTCAGAATTTTGATACATTGGAAATTATTGTGGCATTACAATGGTCCATAATGACAAGCCGTTCTTTGAGTCCTAAAATATCAGGGTTGATAAATGTTCGATGTAATTATTACGATTTTTTTTGTTCTGCCCCTCAACCCATCGGTATACAAGGTGGAAAGCTAAAAATGAAATAGTAATCGGGAGTCTATGAACGCAGAAAATCTTCGGGAATACTTGAAATATAAATATAAATTTATTTTAAAGAGATATCAATAAAGTGAATGAAAACAATGGCTAATTATAGGTGCATATATGTTAATAACTAATGAATCGTCTCAAACTATGCCGTTTGGCTCATGTCATTGAAACAAAGCAACACAATGTAAAAAAATAGTTACACACTCAACTAGTATTAAAAATGAAAATTCTATACTGAAAAAAGTATTGAATAAATTATTAAGAGAAATTATTTGTTTGAAAAACGGATAGAACGGATAAAAGATTTGAACTAGTACAGATTCAGATCAACACACAAACATTTTGTAAATACGACTCAGAGTTAGGTTAGGTTAGGTCCAAAGTGAGTGGGTCTATTTGGCCCTCCACCGCAACCCGCAAGGGTTTATTGTTGCTCACACCTATTCACACACAACCAAACCCATCTTCCTAACGAAGCCGATTAGTTTGAATGGTGAGTGGTCGTTCAGGTCAGATGGTAAGAGTACGGCTCTGACGAACTCTAAAAACCTGATTCGGTCCCCAGCGGGGCAGGCACGAAGTATGTGCTCTGCTGTTTCATCATTTTCCAAACAGAGGCGACACGCACTGTCTTTCGACAGTCCGAGTCTCTGCATATGATGATTCAAATGACAGTAACCTGTAAGAAGGCCTGTTAGACATCGTAGTTCATCTCTACTGTAGTCCAACAACTGTTTGGTATCAAGCTTCGAACGGTGGATAAACGCCTTGGAGTGAGCCAAACCTGGAAGATTCTACCAGAAGTCCATGAATCTTCTTGCCATCCAGGTGTTCAATCTTTGTTTGGCAGAGCCTAAAGCGATGCCAATGACAGGTTCTGGTCCGATGAAGCTGCTTGTAGCACCCTCCTTTGTAAGAGAATCAGCAACCTCATTGCCCTTCAGGGCAGTATGTCCAGGAATCCAGACCAGAGACAATCTGTTGAGTCTTTCTATCGAGGAGAGTCGTTTCTGACAATTTGCTACCGATGTAGACGTTGCTTGGTAGGAGCCAAGAACTTCCAACGCCGCTTGACTGCCCGAGAATATTTTTATTGACTTGTGTATGAGGTTGGATTCTCCCAATCTCTCTGCACATAGTTCAATAGCGTAAATTTCCACTTGAAATACAGTCGCATAGGTTCCTAGACAGGTCGATATCTCTGTCCTGGGTCTGCGACTGAAAACACCTGCACCAGAACCGGAAGGTATTTTTGATCCATCAGTGAACAAACAACTATCTGCTCTTAATATTTCCTTCTCCAGGAGGATCCAGTAGTCTCTATACATTCTCTGTACATATTATATATTTATCAGAATTACCAAATCTCTAATCAATATGAGACATAATAATATATGTATGGAATTGGAAATAGATATTCACAACATGAAACTCAACTTCAAATACCAAAGTGTTGCCCATTCTTGCACTTGGCTGCACTCTACTGATGATGGGCCAATAGCCATTTTTGGCAAACCAACCGAAATTATCTCTTGTATCTCAGGTAGCTATAGCTGCCTTCGTGTTAATACTAGTAGTTTTCTTGTAATCACAAGATCTTTGATTTGAAACCACAAATGTGCGGCTGACATCTACTGATGTCTGCACCATTCTATTAATGGACCAAAAGTCCGAAACACGTGTCTATGGTTTGCCCCTTTTTGGAGTCATATCTACGATAAAATCATGTTCTGGATTCATATCACTAGATATTCTTCATATCTGTATGATTTACTGAATCTGAAAGTCACGCAGGTAGCTATATCTGCCTCCGTGGTAATACTATAAATCTTTTTGGAAATACAATATCTATTAAGGGAAACCACAAATTTGCTAGTGCCTTCTTTTGATGGCTGTACCATACTGATAATGGACCAAAAACCCGAAACACGTGTCTATGGTTTGCCCCTTTTTTGTGTCATCTCCAATAAAATCATCTTCTGGATTCATATCACTCGACATTCTTCATATGTCTATATATACAGGATACAGCAAGATGACTGTCGGTTAGCTGTATTTTGGGAAATGATGATCCATCTCCTGAAAATTGGCGAATAATGGTTTTTCAATGTGTTTTATCGATTGAAAATAATAGCCTTCTTCCACTTCCGGTTACACCAGGATATAATACCAACTTCGTTAATTCAAATATAACACCCTGTATATTTTCACATTTTTGAATACCTGGCACAATTGTAATGTGAGTTTATATGATATTATCTATACCAAAAATGAACCATTCTCGAGATATTCATTTATTTGATTCAAAAGTTTGATATAATACACAAATCAGCTATCTTGTAGGAGTAACATTCTCAAAATGTTCTGCAAGGTGTTTGGGATCGATAACTTGTTCTGAAGATTGAAAATGGGCCACAACTCAGTTTTTCAAAATGGAACATTCTGTATTTCACCATAGTTTTGAGATTCCGAGATAATTTCGACTAATTTTCATGAAGCACTCCCCATATCAAAAATCAACCGTTCAGGAGATATTTCCGTTTTTCTTGAAAAAATAAAACATGCGGCTGTCCATCATAAAACTACGGGCTACGAAACCTTCATTTTGAACACTTACAGATAGTTTATTAAAGCTATTAATTTGTCGTCATGGTTTTCATTGAAAACAGGATTTCAAATAAATAAATAATGAATTGAAAAATGTTTATTGTAAATGTTTCATGAAAGAGCGAAAATTCAATAATATTATGCATTGACTTTTCACACTAAATATAAAAACTTTTCTAAAATATGTTAACTTCCAGGCATTTATTAACTCTCTCCATCAAATTATTCAAAAGGCAAAATACAACATTTCAAACAAATTGAAAATCTTCAACATTAGCAATTGCTCGCATTTTCATATGAATATTAATACAAATAAGAATTATAATTTTTCTGTTAGTACCTATCTTCTGTTCGAATTTTGATATTTAATACAAATAAAAATTAAAATGTTCGAAATTTTGTTCTCCAGAGAAATATCTATACTAATGTTATAAATGTGAAAGTTTATAAGGATGGATAAATGTATGTATCAATGTTTGTGGCTCTTTCACGCCTAAACGACTGAACGGATTTAGATAAAACTTAATATAAATACAGCATATATGCATCAGAATAACATATAGGCTACAATTCACAAAAGTTTTGTGTAATTTTGGTCATAATATGACGATGAGCTACCTTGTCTTTTATACTAAGTAATTTGGATGAATCTTTTGAAAGTTATCACGATAAGTTTAACTTGACGCAACGGAGTGAGCCATTACGCGTCGCATCTACTGTAAGACGTCGGAAATCGATGCGCGGGGGTAGAGGGTCGGTCTAAGCAATGAAGAGTCATCGCCAAGAACGCGCCCCAACGCGGGCAGACACGTGAGGACAGACGTTATTGACGGTTGTGTTAGTTTTGGCGAATTTCTTTGTAAGTAACATAATTCGATTCTCGAAGCTATTCATTACTTAGTGCAGTTGGCATATTTTTTCAGTTACTGTATTTTTAAAGTAAAAATACAAATTGCTAGGTGGTCTTCGCTCTTATATTAACATACAGAGGATCTTTAAATATGCAGGTAGGTTCTTTGTATAGCAAAAAATATTGTAACTATTTGTTTAAAATGGTCTGTAACGGAATGTATCTCATTGATTTATTACACTATACGGTTGCCTAAAAAATAATATATGCAACACGTCCAAAAGAAAACAGTATTTCACGGACTCGTTACGTAAATTTATATTCCAGCAGAACCTTGGAGAACCACAATATCTCCAATGGAATGGATACACTCTAGTTCTCTGTTTTGTACTCAATTACCACCCACAGTAACAACTCGTCTCAAGCAGTTATATTCGTTTTTCATCCCAAACAAGTAGCGAACGCGTGAAGATTCCTGCACTGACGCCTGTCGGATATAATACTACGCCCTTCGTGGTATTAGCCAGGGGAGTAGTTGTTTTCTGATAGGCGTCAGACCATTCAACCTACTGTGTAGGTATATTCGAGACTGGCTTGAACGTGTAAAGTTATTTTCTTTGGATTTGTTTACTGCCAGTCTTCAAGCATAGCCCACTGACTAATAGGAAAGTTTTTTTCCTTGTTTAGAGGAATCGGACACATTTCGGATATGCAGTTGGTAAGTACCTCGTCCACTAGATGGAGTGACATTTTGTTATTCCCTCCAACTTAGGTAGAGGAATGAATTACTCCGAAAGAATTTCGATTTTCAAATATGGAATATTATTGGCTTTAGGTCGCTGATGGCCTCTATCTTGCACTGATGAGTGGCTAATGAGCCCGAAACCGGTCTGCAAGTGTGCCCGTTCCAAAATTGAAGGTCGTCTCTTTCACTTGTATTGCCAATTGCATATGCAGGAATTTTTCTGTAAAGATTATTGCACTGATGCATGTCGGATATAATCCAACGTCCTTCGTGGTGTTAGCCAGGGGAGTAGTTGTTTTCTGATAGGCGTCAGTCCATTCGAGACTGGCTTGAACGTTCAACTGCCAGTGTTTAAGCATAACCTACTGACTAATGAGACAATAAGAAAGGATTTTCAAATATTTCACCTGGGGTACCAGCTGCGGCGGAAAATGGTGCGTTCATAATATAAAGTTACTTGCCCATCACTGTTTTTCCATGCCCTCAAATTTCTGGTGGGTGAATTTATATTCAGTATCAGTATTGCACCCGTGCGGAGCCGTGGTGCGTCGCTGGTATCATATATATTTAGTAACTCATATATTCGTTTCAGCCAAATAAAATCATTCCAGAGACTGCATCAATATTCACGGGGGTGGGTATACATATTTATCCCTTTTGAAGTTCGAAATCAAAATTTTCGGTCGTATATGAGGAAAATTGATCGCTGGAGATACTGTTTGATGATGGCTCGATATTCCAATTTTATAGTTTTCTCAGTTGTAGTCAACATGTTTTTGACCATCTTTTGTTTGAATTTTTGGCATGAAACTTCACACAGACATAAAATGAATCATCTTTGTATGTACCTCTTCTGAAGTCATACAAGCTTTTAACGCCTATGGTTGTTTGAATTTCTATCATGTCTATTCTTTGAAGAAATGCCGTCTTCGATTTTTTTTTTGCATACACCATAATCAAGTATAAAGGTTCATTTTTCGCCCATAAAAATGACTTAATTTAATCTATTCATCAATTAATTCTTCGATACATCAAATCATTCTGAAGACAGTTGAAACAGAGAAAGACAACATTTTAATTACTATTTGTGTTTCAGTGCACACGTTCTGTTTCAAATGACGAACTGAATATGGCAAAATATTTATAATTTCATTTCTTTATAGCAATATAAATCGTCTTCAGGCATACCCATAAAAGAATCCTTGAAGCTATGTTATCAAAATAAAATCATAAGAAAGCATTTATTGCACGTGTTTGAACACGATATCCCAAAGAAATGACCACTACATTTGTCATATAGTCGGTATTTTACACGTGCTATTGCCAGTTAACATGCAAACTTACGGACATCTCTATACATGATTTGATTTTATACCAAGCAATATTTATACAGAAACGCATTATACATTAGTCACGGATACTGGAAACACCACCCTGGTGTTATACTAGTATTAACTCTGATTGTATCGTTATATTCCATCTTTATATTGGCCAATAACATAAATAATGAACTTTTATTGCATTCTTTATGAATGATATCGAATATCTTCGACGAAGTTGTTGAATTGAACCTTACCTTTTCGTGTTTACTGTTTATAACAGGGTCGTACGAATAAATTATAAGTATGGGATTGCAGCCGAATTTATACGTCCCGGTCTCTGCTGGTAGGGTGACTTCAATTTGGTGACATTCATCTGAGAAGAAATGCAAAACTGAACGCAGTGGCGTCCTAAGGAAAAAATTATTCCAACAGAAATGCGTTTTTTGTTTATTGAATTATTTTATTTCATGTCGAATGAATCGATACAAGTAGTTGATAGATCGTTGATCCACTAATTACCAAAGAACCTCTCACGATCATAAACTAATGTCGAGTGAATCAACAAGGATTCTTGATGACTCAACTTCAAACAACTTGAACCTTGCAAAGTTTGGCACAAAAGTTCTAGAAGACTTTTTCTGAAGATTTCCTAGCTAGACGTTATTTTCCACTCTGATGATCAATCCACATGTGCTTTTGAAGTCACTGTGATTATTCTATCAGACATTGATACATATATTTTCCTTCTTCAATGGAACTACTTTCGAACGATGAAAATACAAACATTATTAGAAATTATTACAAATTGATAATGAACCAGTGCAAAGAACTTTGGCAGAAAATAGATAGTTAGAACCTGTCAGTTCAATTCAATTGAGGTATAATACACAATTTTCATTTGCCGATCATATACGAGATATTATGAAATTTGGTGGTCGGATGTTGGGTTTTGTAATCAGACAAACTTCTTCATTCTCTAATATAGACATCATTAAACTACTTTATTTTTCGTTGGTGAGACCGAAATTGGAGTTTGCATCCATTTTGGTTTGCGGGTACCAATTCCATATGAAAGAACTAGAGAAAATTCAGAATAAACTCTTGAGGTATTTATTTTTTCAGCGATATCACAAGTGGCCAAATTATAACTCAACAAGGTCTTTGGATCTACGACATGAATTCAAAACATTATCATGCACAAACTCTTGAATAACAACATTGATTTTTCAGAAATTCTCAGTATGTTACCATTTCACGTACCCCCTCGTTGCACCCGATTTTCGCTCCTGTTCAATATTCCAAGCGTAAGTACCGCAACGAAAGCACCACTAATATCTTCACTGAAGTTAGGTAGTCGTTTGAATATACAATAGATCTTGACTGGATACTTTCCCAATCAGTATTCCGCATAAAAATTTTGGAACATATGTTAAATTTACCTAGCTATTTAGGCAGTATTTCCCTCTACAGTTCTGGTAGATATTTTACTATTTTTATACATTCATAAGTATTCAAAGGATTATATGAACTTTCATTTTTTCACCATGTAATTAGGCTGTAATAGCTTGTTTGGCTAATAAATAAATAAATGAATAAATAAGTAAGTTCAATAGTCTATAGTCATCTAGTTCTTTCTGGTCAAAATCTAAAGACTCTAATCAAAATTTCACCAGTCCACAGTGCCACCATTAACGCAAGTACAGATGTTCGTGATTCAGTACTTTTCATCATATTTGCAAAATGTACCAGTGAACGTGTACCGGTGTTTTGTAGACTCTTCAACCCGTCTTAGAAAAAAAATATTTTCTTTTTTTGTTGAAAAACTTCATGACTTTATAACCCTAGACTATGATATGTTATGAAATATCACAACAAAAATCATCCATATCGTTTCATGAATAGATAGATAGCACTATATTTCCAACAAGTGTACACCCAATTACAGAAAAATATGCTTGAAAAATTACATAATTAGATTCAACTAACATAATATAAATTAATTAGTTTGAGTCTTCACAATGTTGACATAAAACAATTGAAAATCGAAAAAAATATATATAAATAAAAGGTTTTGTGTAAGATATACTAATAAAGTTCAAGAAAACTTCCATTATTATCTCACATGGTACATACTTGATGAACATTATAAGACATTATTTTACTGGTACTCTGAGATTCATATTTGTTCTACTACTCTGACAATAAAATGAATTCTCGTATTGAGTTGAACCGTGATACATGAAAGCAGAGATCAACATATGTTTCTCAACATTGTTTTGATTGCGCAAATGCAAGGAAAAATATGCTTCGAGACGTGACAATATCTATCCATTGTTCACTTTTCGAGGTTTTTTTGACTTTTTCAATACGTCTTGTGATGCACGCACTGTTTGGGACGGATCAATCTCCACCAGAGCCCTCATATACTCTTCCTCGATAACTGTAGGTCAACCGTTTCGGGGCTCATTTTCGAGGCTAAAATCTGCGAAACGAAATTTTGCAAACCTACGTCGAATAGTGCGTGCAATTACACTGTCATAACAAAATGTCAAGTGAATTTTTGGGGCTGTTTATAGACAAAATTGTCGCTATTTGAGTGACGAAAACCCACATATTTTTGAGAAGGGCATACACAACACCCACAAAAATTTAATGTATGGGGTGGTTTTCTTAGAAATGCCATTATTGGTAAATTATTCCTGGAAGAAAACTTGTCTGGCGATCTGTACCCTGAAGAGCTTGAAGAGAGTATCGATCCTCTCATAACTCACAAGCTAGAAACTTAGATGGATGCAAGAGAATCTGTTGCATTTTCAGCAGGACGGTTCTTCATATCATTATTTCCTTTTCGTCCGGCAGTGGTTAAACGAGAGATATCCGGATAGACGGATTGGCAGAAGGGGACCAGTTGAACGGCCTCTGAAATCACCGGAATTAACACCCTAATTTCTTTTTTGGGGGGCATCTTGAATCCGTTGTTTATAAAACACAACCTTCTGATATTAAAGAACTTAAAAGACGAATTACAGCAGCATGTCAAACAATTCCTAGTGAAGTTCCGTAATGTTAGAGGGGAGTTCAAAAACAGACTTCATTACTGTTTAGAGCAAAATGGACAACATTTTGAACAGTTTATAAGATAAGCGTAAGTAGATTTTATGTTTCAAATGTCTTTCTCGCAAATTAAATTTCATTTTGTTAAAGGACAATAAACAACAAAAAAATCCTACATACATTTATTTCTGTCATTCAAGGGTTGAACGGTGCCACCTACTCTTCTTACCATTTTTATTATAACGAGTCAATACAATAATGCATCTCAGAACAGCCAAATTCTAAATTCATGTCTAAGTTTAGAACGCTATTTTTCGAAAAATGCCCATCAAAAAATAATAAGTCAGAGTACCATTAGAAGCAGAACCGAACGCCATTCAAAATGATGAGACACTTGACCCCCCTTCCCTTTTAAAATTGTAATGGTAAAATTTCCCCCTCCCAGGGGTTTGAAACACGATAACTACAAATAGTCTCCGAAAGTGTCCCCCTTGACAATAGAATTGACCTGTTTTTTCAATTCCTTATATTATTTAGTGGAAGGGAGGTATTAAGGGTGAAAATTTTTCAAATTGACACCCTATAGAGTATTGAGCTGAAACATGGGAAAAAATAAAATTATGGAAAAAAAACAGAAACATAGAGTACAATATTTTCTATAGATAACTACAGCCCAGTAGAATAAATATTAATTGAGATGTGGACCTTCAAAAACACATGACATTGAAACGGACAACACTCTAGGAACTACCTAATATTAGTTTCATATATTAACGATTCATAGTAATGAATACAATACATTACTTTATTGCCATCAGCACACTTTTATTCGCTGAAAATAAGAGGTTTTATATATCAATGGATAACTGAAAAATCGATTTGGAATTATAGTTACTGTTAGGAATTACTATCGGAGCAGAGTACACAATTTCGCTAGCTACAAGGATTATATTGTTGGGTATCTTTTCAAATTTACGTCATTGGAATTTTTATTGCCGTATAAAATAAATCTATTTGATTGATTTCAATAATATTCGTTCAATTTTCCATAATAATGTTTGATGTAACAATTAAGACGAAATTTCTGAACAATTGAATTTCCGTAGATGAGAATATTTATTTCAGATAACCTGTTTATTATTGATATTCGTTGTGTGGCCATTCTATCATATCTTATATTTCATGTTATTGGAAAAAATATCATAGGTTTTTCTTACTCAGGGTTCTCCAATTACGGATTCAGGAGTAGGAATGTTGCATCATTGACCCGATCTGTCATAGATCGGAAAAACAGCGCCTGGTTTCATCTCCAATTAAACAAACTTCTATATTGTAGTTTTTTTCTTACTTTTCTATATCTTCGAGAAAACTGAAATGAAAATGGTGAATTCTATGTTACACCAGCTGAAATTAGATCGTTCTCACTTGTAGCTTTTTTTTCTTCCATCAGTTGAACTTTTTCTGACATTTTTGTTCCTGAAATTTGGTTTGAATTACAACTAGTAGTAAGTACCATTGTACATTTGTTTATATTCATTCAATGTTTCATGGATTGATTTCTGTTTTTGTGTGGAGTTTTCAAGCAGTGTTTTTCCAAATTATTACAAAGATGTACTTTTTCTCATTGGAAGGTAATTTACTTTCTGTTTATATGATTTGAAGTTCAACACTTATTCCGTGCATATAGCAGGATTTTTTGTCGACCTATGTTATCTACTAAACGTAACAAGATTTGAGCAGCCTGGAATATCTAGATTGTATACATTTCGGCAAGTATCTAACTATAGACAGTAAGGTGTTATGTCAATATTTGAAAAGAATTATAATTCTTGAAAATATAAACAATAACTAAGAATTCCATTTATTTTTATTATGTCTCAGAATTTAACGTTAGAATTATCAAATATTCAACATTGTTACAAGACTTCAAAAACCTTTTCGCTATCAACTTTGTCGGTTAAATGCCAGTGGTTTATGACCAATTCGATGGAACAGGAAGTGTGGCTAAATATTGACCTAGGGAGTCTGTATCATAATATAGACATTTCTTGAATAAATAGCCATTAGTAAATTCAAGATTGTAGATTATGATCTAGGGACTAGAAGAAACTGAACTTCGGTAAACTTTACATCTAATTTGTGAAAGACGAGATAATTTTTCAAGAAATGTGTAGATATTCTTTAGTTTCCCAAATGAAAATAACCCATCATTCTAGGAAACGAATAAATGAATTCTATATGAAGTATTCACTGAAATATAGTAGTTGAAAGCGCCATACTGGAAATGAGAACCAAAGAATGTCAAAGAACTATCAATGAGATTGAATTGAATAATAATGTCATTAAGTATATTATCGGTTTTACTAAGTTATTTGAAAATGGTGAAAATGATGCCATTTTATATTGAATCTGAATTAATTCGGGACTCATTACAGAATCTATATTTTGCCATCCAATAGCAAATATTACTTTTCTCAAGTGGTTCTGTATGCAAATTAGACCTACATTTTTTCTACCGAATAGGTATACCTATACAATTTTTCTTCTATATTCAGTCGATGTCAATTGACATTTTGGGTCAAATCTAAATTTCAAAGTTTGTTACTTTCCCATAATAAAGTATACTCGTTTTTGACAAATAACTCATAAAAACCACACTACTACTACACTCCTGTTACAGTTGCATTAAACAGTTGGTTTATGAAAACCTTTAATGACCTGATAATGTGTATTGATAATAAACAGTAGGTATATCGTTCTTTGTGACTTCATTAATGAGAAGAAAACTTTTGAGAACACCCCATATGAAACTATCATTAGATTGTAAGAGAAACGAAATATAAACTTTTTACTGTAGAGTTGGACACAGTGAATGGTCAAAAACAGTTTGTTTGAAGGTGGTTGACAATGTTTCGTGGTGTATTTCATCAGTTCGGACTTCCATTGTCTAATAGAATACAAATTGATTTGAAGTTCCTGAAAAAATATTAAAAAGATTAACCGAAAATAACGGTCAATTTATATTATATTAGACAATGGAAGTCCGAACTAATGAAATACGCTCGAACACATTAAATGGGAAGTGGGTTCAAGTGGTACATCATCTAGATTGGCGTTCGATTCTGTTTCCAATGGTACCCTGATTTTTCTGATGAGCATTTTCCGAAAAATAGCTTTCTAAACTAACAGAACTAACAGAAGTAATTATTAGTTCACCTTATACTGAGATGCGTTCTCAACTTACACATGTAATTAGAAATTGCCCGTTCTGAGATGCATAAAAGGCACAAAAGGCACAGTTCCAAACCTTGAATGGGATTCTCTATTTGGTGGTTATTCTCCTTTTACAAAATAAAATTTAATTTTCGACAAAGACATACCAAACATAAAATCTACTTACGCTCATTTTATAAACTATTCAAAATGTCGTCCATTCCGCTCTAAACAGTGATAAAGCCTGTTTTTGAACTCCCCTCTAATATTACAGAAAACTTCACTAGGAATTGACTGACATTCTGCTGTGATTCGTCTTTTATGTTCTTCAATATCAGAAGGTTGTATTTTATGAATAACGGATTTGAAATGCCCCCAGAGAAAAAAATCTCAGTGTGTTAAATCTGGTAATCTCGGAGGCCATTCAACTGCTCTCGTTCTACCAATCCATCTATCCGGAAATCTCTCGTTTAACCACTGTCTTATGTAAAAAAAAATAATGAGGTTGAGCACCGTCTTGCTGGAAATATAACAGACCCTCCTGCAAAAATTCATTACCTCCAGCATCCATTTGAGTTTCTAGCTCATGAGTTATAAGAAGATCGATAGTCTCTTCAAGCATTTCAAGGTGAAGATTGCCAGTCAAGTTTTTTCCTGAAATAATGAACCAATAATGGTATTTTCAGGAATATCAGCCCAAACATTAACTTTTTGTGGGTGTTGTGTATGCCCTTTCCAAAAAACATCTGAATTTTTGTCACGCAAATAGCGTTATTTTGTCTGTTAACGTTGCCATTCAGAAAAAATGAAACAGATGTTTAATAGAAGATTAGGGATGGTATTGACTCGATGTGACATGATTTCACAAAACTCTATTCTTCTATCATAATCATAATCATGGAGCTCTTGAAGAATCTGCATTTTATAAGGATGACATTCATGCATTTTCAATGCTTTTCTTACAGTCTCGCGTGACATTCCATTCTGTTCTAATACTGATCTTAAGGAGCTCGTGGGCTCTGCAGCAAATTTTCCCAAAACTTCAATTTGAGCTGTTTCATTCAGTATTCTGAGTTATTTATTTGTCACTGAACCAGTTTCGTAAAACTTATTTTCCAAATCAAGCACATACCGGTGACTTACATTACAATTTGGATGTCTGTCGTTAAAAAGAAATGACGGCCTTCGTGCACACTTTCCAGCTTCTCCATAAATTACAATCATTTCAATTCTGTCTTGAAGCATTTTTTCACTTTCCTATCACTAAACAGCCCAACAGGTACATCTGTGAACACAATACTACCACATCGTTCAAATTTGCGAACCAATTTTTTGCCTGAAAACAGCAGAATTAGCAAAAAAGGATGACTATCTGTACAGTTTTTGCGATGAGAATTAAAAACTCAGCATTTACCAAACCAAACTTCACTACCATCTACCAGGAAATACATCACATATTGAGAATAATTTATCAGGTGTACCACAAGGTTCGGTTCTGGGTCCTATCCTTTTTCAGCTTTATTTGAATGCTCTGGTAACCATTGATATTAAAGGAAAGTTCACACTTTTTGCGGATGACACCACGATCCTTTGGCGTGGCACAGATAAAGAGACATCATAACCCTGGATCTCTATAGGGTTTCCTCATATTTTTTACTGGAAAGGTGTTATTTACGGTGGGGAGTTTTTAAATTGACACACTTTATAGCACAAATAAAAAGAATTTAGTCATTACGAAAATGTTGGAGAAAGCAATTGTATAGCAAAATACGTGTTGCGGTTTTATGAACTTTCAAGTGAAAATCTCACAAAAAATTATTTGAATACGTTATTGATTTTTATGAAATATTGGTCAATTGCATCACAGTTTTCTAGACATTTGTGAATTATCGAGAAAAATACTGTTTTAATTCAATTTTCCATGTCTTTCCAGAAAACCCGATGCCCAGACACGAAAAAATTTCAAGCAAGATGATGAACAATTCACGTTACTCACAGCTCCGTTGAGTTTCTGGGTATACAGTTACTTCACTTCAACTGTAATGAAGCAAACATTTCAATTTGATTTTTAGTTTCAAATTTCTGTGATTCAAAAACAAGAGGAATATTTGTCGATTTTTAGTTTCAGTAACACATTTTACTGATTGGTACTATGAAACCATTCCATGAATTACTCATAAACGATGGATTAAATAGATTATTGTGAAAAAATAATGAAGATGTGTATACCGATCACACAAATATCGCATATAGCAAAAATAATTGAAAATATCATGAAGAGACATCTTGTGCAATTTACAAATGAATATGAGCTTGATCACTGATGAACAATATGGATTCAGGGAGGGAAGATCGACAGAAGATATAATATATAAGCTCACATCAGAAATGTACGAGCCCTTGGACAAAAAGACTTCAACACTGTGCATTTTTATTGATCTCTCTAAAGTCTTTGATACAGTGAGTATCAAGAGTAGACTTTCAGAAAAGTTGGAAAACATTGGTATTCGGAACAACGGAACAGCGTATGAACTCTTCAAAAGTTATCTGAATGATGAGGGTTAGTATAGGTGATACAATGAGCAATTCGGAAACTGTGGGCTTTGGGTTTCCTCAAGGAACTGTGCTAGGTCCTGCTCTTTGTTCTTTTCACAATTTTCTTGAATGAACTGCTCCTTCTGGATACAAGAGAAACGGTTTTGAACTTTGTGGATGACACTGACATCCTATACACAGGATTTACGTGGGAACAACTCAAGTTATGTGGAGAAGAAGATTTTCTAGTGATGAAAAGTTGGTTTCAACAGTGAAAACTAACAATTTTCACAATTAACTTCGATGAAACGATTACTTGTCATTCACGTCATACTTATATAATTGAAAGTGACTCAATTTAGATATTAAGGGGTAACAATTGATAGACACCTTCGTTGGGACTTACAAATGAAAGGAACAGCAATAAAGATGAGAGGTACACTTTCTAAATTCTAAAATCTCAGAAATTTTCTAGACATCGAACATATTAAAACACTATATTTTACAATGAAAAGAGAAATGAAAATTTGTATGTTTTTTACCACTTTCATTTGTAACTAGCGTTACTGCAGTTTCGTCCTATACGGATATTTTCAAACGTTATTTACAAATAAAAGTGGTAAAAAATATAGAAATTTTCATTTCTCTCTTCATTATGATTTCCTACCACGTAGTAACGGCTACATCCATCAATTTACTATATTTTATACTTGTTCAGTCTCAATTGTCATACGGAATAATCAGATGGAAAGGAGTTGAAGATTATTATTTGGTGAATCTTGATACAATTCAAAAGTGGATTTTGAAAAAAATACTTCACAAAGGCCGAACATACTCAAGTGACAGTATTTTCAGAAATACACAGATCCCTGACATGAGGCAATTATTCTGTATGAGTATTTCGAATAATATTCAAAAAGGAAATATTCAGTTAACCCTAGGTGAACATTCCTACCAAATAAGAAACAGGAATAATTATGTAATCGCCCCTCGTTGTTAGAAAATGATTGGACAGAGAAATGCATTTCACTTGGGACCACGAATTTATCAGATAATACCCGATGGAATCAAAGGCAATGATAATAAAATAAGTTTCAAGAAAAAAGTTAAAAAATGAATATTGCTCACCGAAAGATAATTTTTCCATAAACTTGTTAATGAACATAATTTGAAATATAAACAAAACTTCCCCTCTATGAACCGCCCAAAAAACAAAACAAACAAATTGTAATATCATAGCGACTATATTCAGAAACTACTATGCAACACAATTGCTTTACTTAATTGAATTGAAGGGGTTATATTTTTAGGAGTGATTAATTTGTGGAAAAGAAAGTTTTTGGCTTTCTACTACTCCATGTTGATACGGAAAAAAAGAGATGTGGGAATCTTTCAAAAAAAGGAAGGAAGTATTCAATTTGCAAATAAGTAACTCTACACATGGATGTGTAGATCATGTAAAGAACTAACTTTCAGACACAAACTGCAAGAAAGTCCTCCTGAAACAGCTACTTCCATATGAACATTGAATTACACGAAAGAAAAAAAATCTTTCGAAACAAATACTCTTTTATGAATACTGAATTATACAGAAGATACTTTTCTCCAAACATTCGTTATGGAATAAAATCAGATATAATTCATATGACTTCTACTTTAAATGAATAGTAACAAATTTCACTTACATGGAACACTGTCATCCTCACTGGTATATATCGATGTTTCGCCATAAGACACATGCCTAGATCATGAAAGAAGTAACTTTCAGACACAAACTGCAAGAAAGTCCTCCTGAAACAGCTACTTTCATATAAACATTGAATTACACGAAAAAAAATACTTTTATATGAACACTGAACTATACAGAAGATACTTTTCTCTAAACAGTTTGTATTCCAAACGTGAATGATATCTGATTGTATTCCATAACAGAGTTCTACTTCGAATGAATGATAACAAATTGCACTCACATGGAACACTGTCATCCTCACTGGTATACATCGATGTTTCGCCGTAAGACACTTGCCTTAAAGCTCTTCAGTAGCAAATTGGATAACATTATAGAAAATACACACAATTCATTCATAAATTACGATTTATAATGTCACGGAATAAGCTTGATCTGCTTATGTCATCGATGACATCGTAATGACATTCATTTACCTATTTAATTTAATCCCAGCCAAGAGGAATCTTATTTGAATTGAAGGGGTTATATTTTCAGGAGTGATTAATTTGTGGGAAAGAAAGTTTTTGGCTTTCTACTACTCCATCTTGATACAAAAAAAGAGATGTGGGAATCTTACAAAAAAAGGAAGGAAGTAATCAATTTTAAAATAAGTAACTCTATACATGGATGTGTAGATCATGCAAAGAAGTAACTTTCAGACACAAACTGCAAGAAAGTCCTCCTGAAACAGCTACTTTCATATAAACATTGAATTACACGAAAGAAAAGAATTCTTTCGAAACAAATACTCTTATATGAATACTGAATTATACAGAAGATACTTTTCTCTACTCAGTTTGTATTCCAAACATTCGTTATGAAATGAAATCGGATAGCATTCACATGAGTTCTACTTTAAATGAATGGTAACAAATTGCACTTACATGGAACACTGTCATCCTCACTGGTATTCATCGATGTTTCGACGTGAGAAACTTGCCTTAAAGCTCTTCAGTACTCTTTGGAAGATTCCCACATCTCTTTTTTTATATCAAGATGGAGTAGTAAAAAGCCAAAAACTTTTTTCCTACTTTACTTGACTATTTTTAAATTTAGACTTATTCGAATAGTTTTAAAGGATCAATCTTATATTACTTCCTATGATGAATTGTAAGCTACCTCATACGTACTATTTTTTTAAATATTTACTGATGTGGTTCTATCACTTACATGGAACACTCCTTCGTTGATGTTCCTCCTGAGAAGTCGTTTTTTATTTAATTATTTATTATATTTGAGAATTATGTAAACCTTTTATCTATATTTGGTTAATAAACATCATTATTATTATACAGTCATTTTATTACCATTGAACTATATTTTTATAATGACCGCCGCGCCGTGTATTGGATGAATCTAAAACTAACCGTATCGTCACTCCACTTCGGCGCTCATATGAAACGGAATAATAATTACGGTTTTATTTACGATTCATCAGCCCAATTATGTATTCATGGAATTCATCGAAAATTTACCTGGAATAAAAAAATAAATTCCCGTTTGACAACAGACTGGGTGTCGGCTTGTATAAAAAAGTGTTGAACTCTTTAGAGCCTTATCGTCTGGCCTCACCAACCACCCATAGCTCGCAGCAGGTTATGCTGCCGTGGTTTAATTCTGTTAAAAAGATCATCTGCAAAGGCATATGCAGCAGGAGTACACTTCATAACTCTTAACCTCCAAAGTGCGCATTATAGCTGCCTGAAGAATAAATCACCAGTGTGCGACCTCTAATGAGAAAAGCACCTGAGTGTAAGTTTCACGGCAAACCACCCGCTAGGAGGGTAATAAGGTCTACAGGGGATCCCTCAGTTCGCTACCTACATCCATCAATAACGATTACTAAATATTAATGTATTTTTCCACAAAAACAATAGTCATGCTTGATATTCATTTGTTAAACTGAACCTGACAGCTAGAAATTGGCATCCTGTGAGCTTCAAATTATCAAAGCAAACATTATACAGTACATTCGAAGTTCCTATTAAAATATATCACTGGTGGAGCATTAGAATTTTTGAGAGTGAGATGAGCAATATATCGTTTTATATACAACTTCTAAGATATTAAATATAATCACATATTGGCTTATAAGAAACAACATTTGAACAGGATGGTATAAATAATGTAAATAATAGTTGATAGTTAGGCACTCTCCAAATAATTAATATTAAATTACATTACTGTATTGTTATTAGTGAAATTCCGAGATAATTTGGAAAACGTTTCAAGATGTATATCTGAATTTACAAAACTCAACTTTTCAATATTATATGCAATAAAAAATAATCAAATTTTTTTTTCAGGAATGCTTCGATTTTATGTTTCCAGAGAAAGTAAAAGGAAATGAAATCTAGAAGGTTGGTACTACGGGGCGAGCATTTTTTATTCAAACCGTAACTTCACTGTTCAAAAAGCAATCATCTATATTTTTGAATGTGACTGATAATATTTTTTGTCAAATTCTATAACTTCCACTATGGTAAACTTGAGAGAAGATGAGTGAAAACAAAAAATATTATACGTTGCTTCAAAAAGCGTCATGAGCGTCATTTGAGTCGGTGCACTATTGCCAACGCAACACGAGTCGATTATTTCCGTCAGCATTGAAATTGTATGCTCGGGATTCAATTAAGTCGACGAAGGCCGTTTTTTACCTGGTCCTGAATGGCGAAGGTTCTACCTGTGAGCAAGTTATCGAAGTGCTTGAATAGATTATAGTAATAATGATAATAATAATATGAGGGTCGAAGAGAGGTGTCTCTGGATGTAAAGAGAACCTGCTCATCGAAAGATGTGTAACCCAGGACTCTATGCAATATAAGCGCAACCTCTCTATGTCCTTTCTATGTCCTGGATCGATTACTGTAAGGAATTTGATACAATATCGCATGAGCTCATCTTGCATTTGCTCAGATGTCTTGCGGTACCTGACAAAAATAGTGAGATGCTTGAACAACTGATACCACTCTGGCGAACTCGCTTCACCATAACATCTGGTCTAGCAAGAGTCCAAACAGGGTGGGTCACTTACAGAAGGGATGTATTTCAGGGCGATTCCCTCAGTACCCTTCTTATCTGTATCTTACTATTGCCATTATCCATTGCCCTCAGAAATACTCGATGGTATAACTGTGGCACCCCCGGAAGCCGGAGGCACAAGGTCACCCATTTGTTTTATATGGATGATCTTAAACTTTATGCCTCTGGAGAGAAGGCTCACCATCAGTCCTTGAGGGTGGTGGAAGAGTATACGCATGTTATCGGTATGAAATTTGGGATTGACAAATGTGTAATGGTCCATCTCAAAAGAGGACGATGCGGGGACTACGGAGAGGATGTGCAGCTCGTAGATGGAAGCATCCAACACCATTTGGATGCCGGAGAGACGTATACTCACCTCGGGGTGGAACAACGCCACTCACAAGAGCTAACAGCAGTGAAGAACTCTCTCCGCGGCAAGTATCAGCACTAATTTTGACGGATTGGTCATCGGAACTGTCGAAGAAGAACAAAGTTGCTGCAACAAATATGCTTGCCGTTTCAATTTTACTCTACTCATTTGGAGTAGTGAAGTGGACTTGGGAGGAGCTGTTTCAACTGGACGTAAAGACCCGAAAAATGATTTCTATAGAAGTTTGCATCCCAAATTGTCCGTTCCACGGTTGTACTTCCCCCGACAACAGGGAGGCCATGGACTTTTGAGTTTGGAGTGTCTACACGGCAGAATAATACTGGGTACAGCCTGTAAAGTCGTCAGGAGTTCGGATTCCCTCGGTATAGTTTTCGACATTGAACGAGGTGACCACAACTCTGTCACCGAGTTGGAACCCATTCAGCAGAAAACTCATATAAAAAACCGCAGAGATAAACTCACTTCTGCGGAAACACAAGGATAAGCCATTGCATGGGGATCTTCTTCAGTAACATTGGAGAACTTGGCTTATCAAAGCGTCTGACTTTTGCTTTCCAAAGGTCGAGTGGCCTGAAGTCGGAAACTGAGGGGTTCATCGTGGCTTGCCAGGATGGTGTCTTCAACAATTCAGTCTACCACACTCGCGTGATGGGGAGAGAGGTTCCTGACACAAGATGCGGGGCCTGCTGCGAGGCGCCCGAGACCCTAATGCACTTGGTATCAGCATGTCCAGCATATGCGGTCTCGGCCTATATTCATCGATATAACGCGGCCCTCAGAGTGCTATATTACCATCTACGACACTCTTACGGTATTGACGAGACACCGGTGTTGCCCTACGCTCCCAGAGATATTGAATCCGTTGTGGGGAACGAGAAGAGTCAAATTTATTGGAACTATTCGTTTCCCACCCTGAGGCTCATACAAGCTAATAAGCCTGAGCAATAGGACATTTATCGTGGAGTTTTCAGCTCCTGGCGAGACGAATATCGTCCGAAAAGAGGAGTAAAAACGGATAAAATATCAAGATTTTCTCTTTGAAATCCGCAGTCTCTATCCAGACTACTCTGTCAAGATGGTTGTTCTGATTATTTGAGTCCTTGGTGGAATGATACCCTCTTCACTCTCAAATGTCAAAATCATACCGACCTGTCGCAGTAAGGCAGAAATCTTAGTCTGACAGATACAGAAGGTTGTCATGACACATGATTCTCGGACCCAATGATCACTTACCCCACGGCGCGGGGAGTGGTCGTTGGTTGATAATGCTGGCGCGCCCTCCCGAATGTATCGAGGCTTCGGGGGATAGGGCCTAACCAGCGCACACTACGGTGAAAAAAAATATTAATTTTTTCACAAGACATGAAAATGTATAGGAATGGTTTAAATATAATGCAAGAGCACTAAAACAGAGTACATTCAAGAATGAAGATATCTTAAAGTCAACATAAAAATACATATACACACATAAACTTATATATATAAATGGTATACTAGCTATTAAAATATTCTTTCAACGTGTAGAAACACTTTTCAGTCAGGAATTGTTTGAGGGAGCTACTATTTTTTTTTAAATATTTGGTTTCTGTTATACTTTTAGGTAAATGATTGTAAATAGACAGACGCATAATTATAGGTGCTTCTCAGAGACCTTTTATTTTGTGAATGGAATGTGGTAATTTTTTACGGGGTGAAATTCTCCCGCCAAAACTAATTTTAGTCTATTTTTAAAAATAAAGAACGATAATTCATAAATATAGACAGACATGAGGGTTAAAGTTCTAAAATAATTGTCCCTACAGAAATGTGTACTAGGAACATTTCAAGCCAAAGTGAAATTTTCCCACAAACATATTCCATACCTAAATCGTGACACAATCTGTGCATGGTATAAAGCCACTAGCTGAGGTATTCCGAACATACAGAATTCAATATTTTCATTAAGTTTGTACAGAGACCTTTCCAGCTTACATTTCCATCAACAAAAAGTCCAAGAAAATTGGTTTCATCTGTACTGTCAATGGATACATCAACACTAATCTTAATTCTGAGAAGATCGAATTTTCTTTGATAGTTATAAAATCGTATAATTTTGGTTTCATGAGCGTTCAAATTCAGAAAATTTTTATTGCACCAGCCCTGCATCAGTTCTAGAGCTTTTACTGTATCTTTTTGCATACTAATTAAATTCGTTATGGAGAAGATGGGATATACAAACAAATCATGAACATCTCTGAAGAACTGTGGGGGATAGCTTTCACTTCGTTTCACGTTCTTTCAAGAACTTTTAGTAGAGAAAAAATATATTCGACATGTATATTTATAGGTTGTGACAATTTGAACATTTTTCGTTTTCCTTTTGCAATTAAGACGATGAAGGAGGATACACTTGCTTGATGAATCCTCTCCATAACTAATTCACTGTTTCATCTCATCTACTATCTGAAAATTTATTCAGCTCACTTTCGAAAATAACTAAATATTTTTGGCCAATAGAAAAGACGCTTGCTTGAAGAAATCATTTCTGAAATAGTTGATACGTCGAAAAGAGCAAACATTATTCTGACCACCAACTCAAAAATAAAAAAAATCAGTGATTCTAATGATTTGTACTCGTACGTACAGTGAAGTTTATATTTATATGGTTTCAATTAACATTCACTTTTCCAGCTCTACAACTCAAAAACTGTTGAGTGGAGAGTGTTCACTGATAAGATCTAATCTCACGGATTAGTTAATTGTGTCATTAGGTGTTTAGAAGCAGTGGGTGAAAATGAAAGATTTGTGTTTGGGGATGAATAAAACTAAACTGTTCCTTGTGGTAAAACTATTTATTGTTGAGAATGCTCCAAGCATCTTCAGTAAGTAATCAACCTGACCAGATATCAAAACTTCATGCGTGTTGATGAGTAGATGCAGTTTTCTAAGTTTCTCAACTTTCAACCATCCTGATTCTTGCATGGCTGAAGATATATGGGGTCGTCCGATTGTCTTAAAGCAGGTCCATAAACACTGTCGCAATAAAAAATTTTTGACATGATCAGTGACTCGCATAATTTCATTTTCAAGTTTGTGTTGAGCAAATCACGATTTCGAAACAGCTGCCAGAGGACGTTATAAGAAATTTGGTTCAGACAGCTGACATGTTTAGCGAAATTTTAGATCAAACCGCAATCCTAAGTTTTTCATCTAGTCACGGAGGGGTATTTCATTTTCGATGCGGACTTCAATAGTGAAGTTGGTGAGCTCTCTGTTCATCTTGGGTCCAAACATCATTATTGCAGATTTATTACAATTTAGCTTGAGCTTATGGGCTGTAGAAATATCAAAGATGGCTTGAAGAGGCGAAAAAGAGAAATATAACTGTGTATCTTGTATATCGTATGCGATCGATGAACATTTTTACTGCATTTCTTTCAGGATGTAGCTCCTTCCGATGATGATCGAACCAGTCTCTTAATTCTCATAGAAGAGTGGCTAGATAATATTATTCGGGAGAGTGGATTGATAGGGTAGGATCTATTGAATGACCTCCTAAGTCACCGCATCTGACTCCTTTCGATTTATTTTTATGGTGTCTATTTGAATCTGTTTAAAGACTGAACTCCAGCAGAGAATAAAGTAAGAATATGAAACTATTTCTCCAGATACCCCTCAAAAGGTTTTTGAACAATTTGAATATCGATCTACTTGCTAGGAATCGCACTTTAAAATGTGAGACCGTCAGTCTTCAGCTCCTACAAGTTTCGATTTCTGAGGGTTGGCGTTCTTAAAAGGATGACAACTTGTTATCGAAAAACAGATTTTCAATAGCATATGATTGAAACACAGTGGACATCATTTTGAACAATTCATAAAGCGAATAGGTTTGGTTAGGAATTATTCGAAAATGTTTATTATTGTAATTCAATGAAACATTGTATTATAATCGAAAAGTTGAATACGATTTGTTGTCGAAACTGTTGCAACTAGATATAACTTAAAAAGTATTCAAAAATTGCTAAAAAAAAAAGGTTACCATTGAAAATGTTCAAGGTAGGTGCCCTGGTGACGAAGAGGTAGAAAGTAAGACACCAACAAATACCTCCCTGACATGAATTAATATTTTGCGAAATTTACATGACGTCATCAGTTATAATGGTATATAATTCAATGAGCGAATGTAGTCATCAATCGTGGGAATGGAGCAGACTAGCGTCGTGAACAATTCGATCGAGCAATTGGCATTTTTCGCAAAAAAAATACTAAACTTTTCCTGTGACTTATATCAGGAAAATTTAAAAATAAGATTGTTGTGAAAGATGTCTCGAGTGAGAATAATTTCACTGAATTCCATAACAAAAAGTAACCTAAAACATTGTTTGAAAATACTTCACATTTTTTTGTTTTGTATATCAGGCGTGATCGAGCTAATCGCAAGCTTTATTCGTTCTTTTAAGTCATTCAAATCTGAAGGTTTAGTTTTATTGACATTGCTCTTTACATATCCCCATAAAAATGTAATGGTGAAAGATCAAGTAATCGCGCTGGCCGTTCAATCGATCCTCGCCTCCCTATCCACCAATTAGGAAATGGTGTATCGAGGTATTGCCGGACATTAACTTGGTAATGTGGTGGTGCTCCATCCTGCTGAAACCATATCGTATTCACTAGAACTTGAGGGTATCCTGGATCAGAATATAAATTTGCTAAACTTGGAATGACATCATTTTGAAGTAGTGCCAAATAATTATCGCCATTCAAGTTGCCCTCAATAAAGAAGGGACCAATGATATGGTTTCCTATAATCCCTGCCCAAATAATAACCTTTTGAGGGTATTGCGTGTGTTCGTCTCTCATCCAGTGAGGATTTTCCGTTGACCAGTAGCGGCAATATTTCCTATTAGTATGACCGTTAAGAGACAAAGTATACTCATCAGAAAACATAACGTCTTCTAATTGGATGATATTGTTATGCAACAATTCACCATTTGCTCACAAAAATAAGTTTTTCTATCAAAATTGTCTTCCATGAACTCCTGAGTAGGTATCATTTTATAGGGATTCATTTTATTTTCTTTTAATATGTTAACTATCCATGTATACTAACATCGAATGTAGTGCATCCCTGTCTATTAGATGTATGTGAGTTTTCCTCAAACTCAAGCATCACATCTAACTTGAATTCATCACTCATTGCATTGGCAGTTGATTTTTTATCTGCCCCACATGACCAAGCTCTCGAAACTGCTTTTTTGCTTATTGTTTCTTGAGATATGGGCGGTAAATTAGGAACTTTCTCATTTAATGGGCGAGCTACTTCCTGTTATGTTCCGGTTGTATCTCCGTAACCAATCATTTGTAAAACTGTTATTTTATGCATTTCCGTTAATTTAACCATTTGTCAGACTTGACGTTAACAAACTTCAAACTTGAATTGAAATACTGACAACTAATGTTGTAACATACAAAACGAGTTGACAAGGCGTTTTGAACTAACGTTTGTCACGGAAATTATTTACAGTTTTTCAAAGGATACTATCTAAAAAGAACATTGCTATGGTTTTAACTTACTTTATTATTATCGATACCTCAATATGAAATGAGTATTGAGTATATTGCAATAAGTTTTGAGTGTATTTTATCGAATTTCGGTAACCACATGATTTTAGTTTATTTTATCTTAATTGTTGCCATAAACTTGAAAGCAATAACATTTTTGGATAAAGAATGAACAGACCTTTCAAACGATATATCACAAGCCTATACTTCCTATTTAAAAATTTGGGGGTTTTACCTGTCATTGGAAGGGGTTGAAGGTAGGGGTATCATTTTTTCGTTGAAGTAGGTCAAAGTATAATTTAAATTTAACGTGTTTAGGGATTTTGTTGAAATATGTACTGTAACCGAAATAATGAATTTATTTTACTACTATGACTACTATGACTGAATTATTTTACTCGTGTCTTTGACTGAATTATGACTGACTGGCGACCATATAATTCAAGAAGTATGATGGTGGGCGATTTTCGAAAAGGACAATAATAACTACCGATAACAACGATCTCAGAACAAAATTTCAAAGAGGAGTGACAAATAAAATAATATATAAAAAATATTTCATAAGAAACAATTCTTCGTCTAAATAGAACAGGTAGTTGTTTCGAAACACTTTTGCCAAAAAACGTTTTAATTTCACACAAATCGCCAATTTAATAGCTATTTAATGAAAATCTGTTGACTATTATTATAATAATCTCAAAAAACAGTTTATTTGGACAGTTTTTTGGCAATGAAAGTTTCCTGCACATCACGTTCAGTTTCGACCTCCATCAACAATTATATCATCTCATACAACATCGTTTTATTTTGAATCTAAAGGCCAAAACGGTATACAAAGTTACGTAGCTAAGTAATAGAATACAAGTGATAAAAAATAAGTAATAAGAATTCGGAAAAATGAATTATTTTTGCGGGTTGCTTGTAACTATCCGATGAAATTTAGGATTGGAACCTTGCAAAAGCGAAATTCATCAAGTATTGCTGACAAACGACAATAAAAACGTGCTAATGGTCAAGTCTTTGTTATTTGGGGGAAAGACGGAAACATAAAAAACTGTAAATGAGTAACAAAACACATATTGGGAGGAAAAGTAATTATGGACTGGATAAATATGATAACTGTGCATTTATAAAAATTTTGTTTGATGTTGACATGAACTTTGCTAGAAGCGACGCATATGCATTTTGGAATTGATTCCTGAATTTATCAAGAGAGCCAGAAGAGGCAAGCAATTTCATTGATGAGTCAATTTTCTGAAGCTTGTGCCAACCCTGTCACGCTGGCAGAACCTACTTTATATTTCTGCAATAATTTCAGGCTGATTTTGTACTCTCTTACAACATTTTTGCTCTCAATTCAACTGATTTGTCGAACCCAACCACAGGTAAAACATTTTCTGAAACGACTGCGTCATAATTTCAGACTCATTTTAGGCTCCTGTTGCCCCCAATCACCAATATTCTATGCATGGCTTTTTAAAAAAATCTATCGGTTCTGTTAACTTCGCCGTTGAGCTTTTTGACTTCACTTTCAGGTTCATTTTAGGCTCCTTCCTCATCCTATTGATTAATTTTTTTCTTGTCGTTTGAATTGAATATTTGGGTGACTACTCAAGCACGCACGTTAAAAACGATAATATTTTTTGGAAACATTTATGAACGGAGTGAAAGATATTGAAAATTGAATTGAAATTCGTCACTTTCTTAAAAATTTCAATCGTGCAATAATTCCAGAATAATTTTTGATTCATTCATTAAGCTATTGTTCCATTGAATTGAATATTTGGGTGACTACCTCAGCACAGGTGGTAGGGTTGAAGTAATCTTTTTGGAACAATTTTACGAGTGTGGCAGAGAAATATATTGAAAAGTTTCCTTCCTTCGCCATATTTCCATGAGTTTATTGAAAAAAAAATCGTTGGGTCCATTATTGGCTGTTTGATTACGCTTTCGAACAATTCGTTGCTTTCCATTTGAAATGAATATCCGGGAGAATACCTGAGACATATATGGTACATAGTGGAATAATTGTTTGAAATGTTTTTCAAATGTGAGAGAGGAATATACTTGGAATTTCAGGCCCCTATTCTCATTCATGGCAGAATTTCTATGTGTGTACAATGAACACAAAATAGTAACGAAAGAGCGTAAAAGTATTGCAAGTTGAAATTTTCTAAAAAGTGAAGGATTTCGATTCGGTTTTACCACCTTAACGTTAAAGCTATCAGAACCCACTAATTTTTTCAAAAACCAACTCATGGAATATCGGTGATGGGCGAGTCACAGGAGCCTAAAACTATTTTTAGTGAAGGGACCTCAAATTTTCCAAGAAGTAAAGGCTTTCGATTTAGTTGTGTCAACTTGATTGTGAAGATAGCAGAACCCACATATTTTTTATGAAAGCGACGCAGAGAAAATCTACAAAATGGACATTCTCGCATCGCATCAGGAGGGGATGTTTGAGGTCAGGGCTGTGGAAGACTCTTTAGTGAGTTTTGCGCCATTCGTCCGGCTTGCATACTTTTGAATAGATACAAGTGCTGAACTCCAACCAGGTCTAAATTAATATGCTACTTCAGTCTCATTGAAAGTGCATTGAATTTTGTTCGGGGGTTTTGGAATAGGTATTTTGATTTTATACAATAACTTATCGGGGTGGACTGAGAAGTTCTCCATCATTTAACAAAAATTTCGATTGTGGAAGGTGAAAACACCAAAAAGATCGATACAGGTATTCTTACACTATTTAAAAACAGCCAGAATTACCACAACTAACACTCTTGACAGCTTCAACCAGCCATAGTTTGTCCTGAATACAAATGAATGGCTGGAAAAGTAATTTCTCATTGCTCGGTAATGAAATATTCAATTTTTATTGAGAAAATGTAATTCGCCATGATTGAAAGAAGTAGATAAACTGTATATTCATTTACAGTTAATGAAACATTCATTTGCTTCCGGCGTTGATACATTCTCGAAAAATCTGAAATGAATATTTGCCACCAATATATTTTCGTGCTCGGAGATAAATGCGTAGAAGCTATTTTCCGGTTTTTTCCGTGTTCTGCAAGTTTTTATCTCTACTACTGCGAAAGTATCAAAGGCGATATAGTAACGGTCGCTGCATTATAAATCTGTAATATGCTTTCAAAAGGCCATATTGATCTATATTGAATGTGAAATGTATTTAAGGTACCTAATTGAAGGAGGATTAATGCTTTTCTATCATACTAGTTTACAGCCAATTTGTGATTATAATGCCAAAGGCGGTTCTTTGTTAATATTTGGACCCAAAATGCGACAATGATAGTAACAATTTCTGAACACGTGAGATGTTTGAGTTATGACTTTTCTGAATAAATTTAATGAACACGACATTCCAAATTTGCTTTTCCCCTAAATTGAAGAAATTGTTTAAAATCTGGCAACAAAGCGTCTAAAACAACTTTAAAAGCCGTTCTGCTCCATATAGGGGAATGTTCCTCAATTTCGGTTATTACAGCAAATGCAAGTTTGAACAAAATAAAGTTGAGTTCAATTCATGAGTTTTCATATTCACTTCGAAAAGTATTCAAATTGATGTTTCAAATGTTGGGTTTTAATTTTTTAGGGATTTGTTTCTAATTCACATACTGGCAACAGCGCCTAGAACTTTACCTGCCATTCCTAAAAATATTTCACCTTGCATATAATATATCAAGTTGAAATAATTCATACGTACCTAGATATTCTACTTTAAAAAAGGAAAATTATCTTTATATATCAAAAATTGAGGCGAAATATAAATTATAGTTCAATAACACCTCCACAAGCCACATAAACATAAACGTTGTTTTGTTATTTATTTATATAGAGGAAGATAGGTTAGGTGCACAAAATGTCATATGTCAAAGAATGTCTTGGAACTAGGAACATAAGTAAACAGAACAGAAATATGTCATCTTTGTTTGTCTGATATAGGTAACAGATTCATTGTCCTTTATTAGCTATAACCGATGTTGCCAAATGGTGAAATAGAAACGAATCCTTTCAAATGTTGAATGCATTATTTCATTCCTCTTTTTTAGGTATTTAAATAATGTTTTAAAGAAAACGGTTGAAATGATAAGTTAAAAATGCGTTGTCTTAGAGCTCTTTAATGAAAACTATTTGATTTTCGTCAGGAGGAACATTCCCCATTGTAACAAAAGACCCTCTATTCCACTTGCACATGCAGTTGCCATAAAGGAAGCACACTAAATGCGTATAAGTGGCAAATATGTGGTGACCTGAAAGTCATAGGACTATTACCAGGTCTTCAGGGCGGATTTACGAAATTTTGCTGTTTCCTTAGCCTTTGGAACAGTAGGGCAACACAGAGCCATTATCAAGTAAAAGAATGGCTGCCGAGAGATAAATATATTCCAGGTCAAGCTAACGGTAAGAATATGCCTCTTTTTAATCCCAAAAACGTTTTGTTACCTTCATTACACATTAAACTGGGGTTAATAAAAATGTTGTAAAATCATTAGACAAAGAATGTGATGCGTTCAAATATCTTAAACGAATTTTTCCAAAATTAAGTGATGCAAAGCTCGAGGAAGGTATATTTGTTGGAACACAAAATTAGAAAACTACTAAGTGATCAACAACAACGGTTTGATCAAAAATTGAGTAATGTTGAATTAGCTGCGTCGATAGAGAAAATTACGAAACACTTGTAGATGAACTACTTGAAAACTACTATAGAATGTTTGAATTTTTTTCCAGAAAATTAGGGTGCTGTCAATGACGAACAAGGGGAAAGGTTCTACCAAGAAATACTAACAATGGAGCAACGTTACCAAGGCAGATAGGATGCAACAATGATGGGGGATTATTGTTGGTTCCTTATGAGGGAAAACGATGAAACATATTAAAGACAGTTAACAACAAACATGATTTTTCAATTTATCGTAAACCGGCACATACAGATATTATCATTCATAATTCGTCCACTCACCCATATCAGCATAAGGTAGCAGCTTTCAACAGTATGATCCATAGACTGATAAATGTACCCTTGTCAGAAGCGAATTTCAATAAAGAACTGAATATAATGAAGCAGATAGCCGTCAACAATGATTATGATAGCGGTCTGATACATTCTTTATTATCAAAAAAGTTATACAGCTTTGAAAGAAGTTTACCCATTTCGAAGAGGAGAGGATAAAAGATATAGAACCTTTACCTACTTAGGCCAACCCACTGCAAATATTTCAGATTTTCTGCACAGCAAAGGTGTAAATACTGCTTTCAAAACCAACAACAACTCAGGCATGCACATTAAAAATAACAAAGACAAAAGTTCAGTTTCAGAAATATCAGGAGTGTATAAATTATCGTGTGGGTCATGTCCGATATTTTATATAAGTCAAACTGGAAGAACGTTCAAAGCCCGCATAAAGGAACACAAATATAGTTTTCAGAATGGAAAAATAAATTCCACATATGCCAGTTATTTATTCTCAGAGGAATATGAGTTCAACCATGAATTCAAACCCCTCCATTTCCGGAAGAAAGTTTTGAACCTGTTGGAGAGTATGGAAATGAACAAATTCAAAAACTCTCAACATCCTATGAACGATCAAACTGAATTGAAAAATTCGCCATTATTGAATCTGTTCATTCGCAGGTAAAAATAGTTAGGTATATTTACAGGTAGACTTTCGAAAAATGTATTGACACCTGACCTTTTCAAGTAGATTTATTATTTAGGTAGACGAATAGGTACTAGGTTATAGTTTAAAATGGTGTAATTTGGCAGTAACTCTCAGTTTATGCTTGAAGAAGCTATTGTATAGCGAAACACGTGTTGCGGTTTTTGTAAAACCCTTTTAGTGAAAATCATACAATGAACTGTATTGATTAGTTTTTGTTTTATATAAAAGAAAGTCAACATTTGCAAAAAGGTTACGCGGAAAATACTTCATTTGAATGTTTTTTCATGTATATTTTAAATAAAGTCTGTTATCCTCAAAATATATTTTTTTTAATCTTATATTTCCTTATAAATGTAAAAAATTTTGTATAAAATAAAAATTACTATAACTCAAAATCTTTACGTGATGAAAAATTTTTGATATTGTCGCAATATTAGTCGCAAATTTTTTTTTTTATCTGTTGGCTAGTGTTATTATTGTTTATGTATCTGTGTGGACAAGTAGCCAAATTTTATTGATGTTCAATTCCAATTTTTGTTTCTACAAAATTACTATCTAAGAGTATATCTACAGGCAATAGAAATTCTAAAACACGGGGATAATAAGAATAAAAAGAAGAAGCAATGGGCATCAATAAAATTTGGCTACCTGTCCTTACAGGTACACAAACACGGTCAGATACAAGCCCACTGATGATAATATAAACCAGAGTCAAATACCAGACTCGTAGTTACCGAGTTCGGAACGAGAACAACAACGCGAGCACCAACTCGAGCACTATGACTGTAACCACATCGCCTTTGACAATGTCCACCGCAATAGCAGACGAAACGCCAGGCATTAAAGCCTGCAGACCACGGCTGATAAACCTGGAAAATAGCATCCACACAGTTCTCTGTTTCTGCTAACTTTTCTCTCCCTCACTAGGTTAGCTAAAAGTGAAATAAAAAGACCCTTGGAAATGAAATTTATTTTTTACAAATCATACAGCTTTCTTTCAAATCAATTCATGTTGCCAAACATTCGAAAACGACAACGAGAAACGTTCATATATCTTTGCTCATTATTTTTCCACAAACCATTCGAAATATCTTTATGCGAATCAGAGAAATGATTTTGAAACCGTGTCAATATTTTTCGCATGCATTATTGAAACGCCATAATTTCAGTCGTGTAAAATGTTTCAGGTTTCATCATTTACTGATCACAGTCGCAGTTCTGTTCATTATGGAGTCTATACTAAAGTCTTGGTGAATTGTCGTACTGGATTGGGTCGATCCTAAATTGTGGGTCAGGCTGTGCCTTCTCAAATCACAGTTTCTTCGGAACACTTTCCCACATGCTGAACAGTTATAGGGTTTGATATCGGTGTGGGTGAGGAGATGAGTTTTCAAATTCGACCTTTGATTGAATGACCGGCTACATACTGGGCACTTATGTGGAGATTCTTCCATGTGTAGTATTTTATGAACTGCCAGGGTTCGGGACTGACAAAACCCCTTTCCACATTCTGTACATTTGAAAGGCTTTTCTTTGCTGTGGATATACCTGAAACAATAGAAAAACGGTTATTCTCTTCAAACTGTAAGGCAGAGTGTATTAGTTGTACATGAAATATGAATGTACAGGGTGTAACATAAATACGTTAAAATATTCGAGTGACGTATTCCTGAGACAATTTTAGGAAAAAAGTTTATATGAAAATGCTTCCTTTCAGAGACATGGGATGTTGAAATTGAATTTTTTTGTTCGCTTTTTGAAAATAAATCTTGCAAAAAATAAGTTATTTGCACGAAATTCAGTACGCGGGGTTTTCTTGACGTGGGAAATCATAATTTCCTATTAATTTTCATGTATTATCTAGAGTGCGCTACATACGCTGTCATTATTTATTTCAAATTGCCCTAACTTTTTCGACAGTAAACTTTTGGTTCTTTTCATGAAAAAACCCAATTCCACACCTTTTTCAAGTAAAAAAGGTACGCCTTCTCAACAACGCTGGAGGTGATCATTTTCGAGATATTTACAATTTTCTATAGCGAAGCATATTACTTCTCTTAAGTGAAGTTGCTGAGGACATTACAAAAACTAAGTATGTGGTGGATCTCGTCAAGATAAACATTAAAATTTTTAACGAAGAATGATCCGTTATCGAAATACAGATTGTTGAAATTTTTCAAAACATGGTAGGTTTTTGTCATAAGTTTTTTGCAATTTTAGTTAGAAAGTGGAGAACAAGAACTTTCACAACAGAAACAAGAAAACTGCATCAGTACCATGTACTACCACTCCTTCGACCACCGTCGTTTCTTTTTCTATTGTTTTTTTCCGCTTGACGGCAACCAATGTGAGGAACCATTGTTCGAAACCATTGCTCACCGAAATGAACCAGCAGCGAACGAACAACAAGTGTGTTCTGATCCCATTTCTGGTGAAAAGAAGGTTTTGATCAAAATATTGAAGGGCTCATTGCAGTTGATTGAAGCGCGCGTCAATTAATTGACTCAATCGTTTGATCAAGCAGATTAATCGTTTATAGCCACCTTTAAAATATCTGCTTTAGTAGAATAGTCACTGGGCTCTTTGTTCGTTAAAATCTCTACTTTCTGTACGTTACCATGGCAAATCTTCTTAGAAAATGCACAAATTGAAAAAACTCAAATCCAAAAATTTTTTTTATCCTTATGTTCAATTTTGAGCCATTTATTAAAATTAACACTTCAATTACTCGTATAACGTGGGAGTTCATGTTAAATTGATGAACAAAAAAAATACTAATACTTGTAACATTAAGGTTGCAAAAAAACATGCGAAAATAGTTGTTCGTATTAAAGGGAATTTCATCTAAAAATGAGATTCAAACTTTTTTTAGTAAAAGAGCTGGTTTATTAAATTCTAATTATTTTTTTTTTCATAGAAAAATCTCATTATATATAAATATATGTACCTGTGAATATATGTACTCCTAAATTTAGTTATATTGTACTAATCATGTTATATATTCAGTATAATATTTTTTGAAACATTAGTTATTGTCTTTTTGATAGCATTTAGTCGTCGTTAGACGACTAAATGCCATTAGACAAACCTTTCCGATTCCAAATTTCGAAATCTTCAAGACCATCACCGTCTTCGTCTCCAATATTATTTCCAGTGTGCATTTCTTCTTTATCCTGAGTTTCATCTGACTCATTACCTTCCTCGTAGGATTTTTTTCCACATTAGAGCATTTTTCAGAACCATGGCAATTTGAGGATAAAAATGTGCATTTCGAATCATGTTTTCGGTTGTTACATTCATATTCATAGCTGCAGCAAAGAGTTTTGAGCAATATTTCCAAAATTGATTCCTTTTCTGTGAATTTGGGCATGATGTCAGGTTGGTGTTGCCTCCAGCCCCAATCTGTTACTGTCAGTTCGTTACTCGGCCAAGTTTAAAGCTGGTTATATGCCCTATAACAATGTTGTTCTGCTGCACCTTCTGTGGGTGCGAGATTTGCCAATATGATAGATGATTTAATTTTTGCCAATTGATATTTACCAAATCTTAATTGATTCAGTATTATATTATCATCATTTCACTACAGGAAAATCCTTGAGGCGCCCTAAGAGCGGTGCCTATGCGAAAGTTGTGATTCACAATGGATTTGAATTGCTGGCGATTAAATTCATTTGAGAAAACGCTCTCAGGAAGTTTATTCCACATAAACGCAGTTCTCCAAATGAAAAAGTTCTTGAACAGTGAAGTTCGAGGTGTATTGAGTTAAACCTCAAAACGATGAGCAGCCATAGTCCGTCACGTATTTCTGAAGTGTACCCCTCTTGGTGGAATCGAATATACCAAGTCACTAGAGCACTTTCCGTGAAAGTATCTATAGAATCTACAACCTTTCTTCGATGTTCCAGACTATCAAGGTTGCAAGTGATATTCGTGTTTCCAATCAGGCGGATGGCTCTTTTCTCGATGGAATTTAGCAGATTTGGGGAATGCTTAGAAGCGGAGCTCCATACATGAGAACAATACTCTAAAGAAGGTCTGGTGCGCACAATTTTTTATATAAATTATCTTCAAAGGCATTTGATTTAAAAAAATCTACAACTTTCTTGAAACATTGTCTTATCAAGTATTAACATCATTAACTTACTTATTTGTTAATTATAGTAGTATATTTCGATTTATAATTTTTTTGTTCATCAATGTAACATGGAATCCTACGTTATACGAGTATTTGAAGTGTTAAGTTTGATAAATAGCTTCAGCAGTTGATGTAGAAACTTTTACATTCATGGTAAGAATTGTTTGTCGATTCCATTGTTAATGTGTTCGTAAGAAGTGAGTTGAAACCTTGTAGCTATCCATGATATGAATTAGTACCACTAATGAGATCTATGACAGATTGAAATAACGCTGTCCGATACTGAATTTACAATCTTATACAGGAAGTATAATACCGGAAATGGTGAGAGCTAAGGTCGTTCAAATTTGACAGAAGTTTCCCATTTTGATAAACAAGAATAACCTTTTTTTTGGGAAAGAAAGTTTTTGGCTTTCTACTACTCCATCTGATACAAAAAAAGGGATGAGAGAATCTTCCAAAGAAAGGAAGGAAGTAATCAATTTGAAACTCTATACATGAATGTGTAGATCATGCAAAGAAGTAATTTTCAGACACAAACTGAAAGAAAGTCCTCCTGAAACAGCTACTTTCATATAAACATTGAATTACACGAAAGAAAATAATTCTTTCGAAACAAATACTTCTATATGAACACTGAATTATACAGAAGATACTTTTCTCTACTCAGTTTGTATTTCAAACATTTGTTGTGGTATAAGAATCAGATATCATTCACAAGAGTTCTACTTTGAATGAATGGTAATAAATTGTACTCACATAGAACACTGTCACCCTCACTGGTATACACCGATGTTTCGCCTTAAGACACTTGCCCTAAGGCTCTTCAGTACCAAATTGGATAACATTATAGAAAATACACACACTTCATTCATGAATTACGATTTTGAATGTCACGGAATAAGCTTGATCTGCTTATGTCATCATGTTTCTTTCAGTGTCTGAAAGTTACTTCTTTGCATGATCTACACATTCATGTATAGAGTTTCAAATTGATTACTTCCTTCCTTTCTTTGGAAGATTCTCTCATCCCTTTTTTTTCGTATCAGATGGAGTAGTAGAAAGCCAAAAACTTTCATTCCCAAAAAAAATTAATCACTCCTAAAACTATAACCCCTTCAATTCAAAGAATAACCTCTTTTCAGATCATGAATATCAGTGTATGTTTTTGAAATATTTGCCAAAAACTAGAACTGTCAAAATTCTTTTTTTGGCTCTACCGTCTTCATTCTCGAATGAGGAGGAACTTTCTGTATATAATCTCATATTTATTATAATCTTTCTATACTGAAATGTCAAAGTTTGTGACGATGGATAAATGTGTGTGAGTATGTTTGTAGCTCTTTGACACCTGAACAACTGAACGGATTTAGATGAAACTTTACATATATGCAGCTTATATATTAGAATAACATATAGGTTACAATTCACAAAGGTTTTGTGTAAGTTTGGTCATAATATAAGTATAACGATAAGTATTATGTAACTCGGAAAAATTCTTGTCGTGCGCTGCCTATACCGTTAGAGTTACATGAAGATAATGTACCGTAAGATTATTTCATCAGTTCGGACTTCTATTGTCTAATTTAATATAAAATGATTTGTAATCCTTGAAAGAATCTGTAAAAAATCAAAAAGAATTTGTAAAAAATTAAAAAGATCAAACGAAAAATAACAATTTCATTGAACAAAAAACTGAAATTACAAAGAAATAACATACAAACAACAACCAACCACCATCGATCGACTAAGAGAGGAATCATCAAGACTCTACTAGACCGTGCTTTCGTGCTCTGTAATACAAAGGAAGGTCTCGAAAAGGAACTAGGCATCATCAAAAATGTCCTCCAATGGGATGGTTACTCCAGAGTGATGGTAGAACAAACCTTAGCTAGAAGACAGCAAAAGCTTCACAAGGAAGAGAAGCCACCACGGTCAGTACTTGTACTTCCGTACATCAGAGAGTTATCGGAAAGAATAAGAAGGATTGGGTCCAAGTATAACATCAGGACCTGTTTCAGATCTGGGAACACTATCCGTAGCAGCCTCACGAAAACCAGGCCACCAAATGCGGACTGTGATTCCAAGAATTGCATTTACCGGATACCCTGCGAGTATGGAGAATCATACATCGGTGAAACTAAGAGGCCATTGAAAGTTCGCATTGCTGAGCACAAGAAACACATACTCAGCGAGGAGAAACTAGCAAATCCGAAGTATCAGAGCATGTTTGGACTCATCAACACAACATCAAGTGGGCACAAGCTGAAATCATCCACAAGGAGGAACACTGGTTTAGGAGAAAATTCAAAGAAGCCGCGTATATGTTGTCCAACAACGCATTTAGCCAAGCTAGCGTAGAGATACGTAACATATGGAAACCTCTAATCAAGCGGAAAACGACCAACTCCCGCCAAACGGTCATCTCCGGCTAAAACCAATGAAGCGGAGAGAGAGAAGAGGGGATAGGTGAAAGCACTCGAATGACCTATAAATAGTCAGATCTTGGTGGAATAAGTCCAGTTATCACCCGAAGACGATTGTGGATACTAACAATCAAAACGTCGTGACATAACTTGGTTTGGAATCTTTCAATTTTCATTTCTTGTTGATGATATTTTTTGATTTTTTTAATATTCAGCTCGTATTAATATTTCAATTTTTTATATTTTTATTTTTTTGGTTGTTGCTTATATGTTATTTCTTTGTAATTTCAGTTTTTGTTCAATAAAATTGTTATTTTTCTTTTAACCTTTTCATTTTTTACAGATTCTTTCAGGGATTTCAAATCAATTTATTTTAAATCAGACAATGGAAGTCCGAACTAATGAAATACACCACGAAACATTGTCAACCACCTTCAAACAAACGTACGTAACGTGAGATTGTTTATCTTAAATAGTTCTAAATAAAAGTCCGCGATGGCATATATCTACCTCTTATGTCGAACCCACTATATGCAAAATACTGAGCCATAAATACAATTTCATTGGAAAGTTTCTTTACAATGCACAATTGTACAGTTGATACAATTCTTGTTTTAAGTATGTAATAGAGATAAATTGTGTTTCATACACAAAGTAATTGGGACGAATTGTTTGAAAATTATCACGATTAGATTAACTTGGCGCAACGCAGTAAGCCATTACGCGTCGCGTCTACTGTAAGACGATGCGCGGGGGTATGGCGGTAGTCTAAGCAATAAGGCGCCATCGCCGAGAACGCGGGCAGACGTCGATAACGGTTGTGTTAGTTTTGCGAATTTTTTTATAGATTCTAGAAGCTATTCATTACTTAGGACAGTTGGCATATTTTTTTAATTACTGTATTTTTATAGTAAAAATATAAATTACTAGCTGTTGACGCTCTTATATTAAACCTAAAGCCGAAGCTACTGAACCTAGAATCTTGAAATATGCAGCTAGGTTCTTTGAATAGCGTAAATAAGCATCAAGAAAGGAAATCAGGAATGTCCACCAGCAAGGGTAAAAATAGGGGTTCAAAGATTGTATTGGATTTCGTCAGTTTCGAAGTTTTCAGTTGATAAAAAACTACTATAACCATTTGTTTAAAATAGCCTGCCACGAAACGTGCTGTGACAAAACAAATTTTATGCAGGCGAAGTCGCGGGCAACAATTAGTCTGATATAAACCAATTTCTAATGCAACGTTTCATTCATTAGATTCCATCATCCAATTTTTCAAATATGTACCTTTTTCTCATCGATTTTTGTACCCACTGTTAGAGTAAATTCAGCTATGTATTACAGTTCATGTGTTTCCTGACGTTTCCGAGAATCAATATTTGTGTAGTCTCCAAAAGGGATAAACCAATATTTTGTAACACACACACCTTTTGAAAATTTGCAAGTGTTAGGACTCACACGTTTAAAGGTAAGACCTCGTTAGTCCTTAGCTCGCACAAGTTTCTCAACTTCTGAGAGTTGTCGTTCGTATGGGGGCGACAGCTGAATAACGGAAAAACAGATTTCAAACAGATTTTTTTTAGGTGATATGAACGCCTATACATTCCAGAGGTTTTGTGTGAACATGAAAGAACTATTCAAAGGCCGGACATCTTTGACGGGGAAATTATATTTGGTATTTTTGACGGAAAATCTAGTTGAGTTGTTGGAAGATTTTCCTCTGAATATTCTCAGAAAATATTAGTATTTCCAACATGATGGATCTCCGCCACATCGCAGAACTATTTTCAGATGTTTTCTCAATAGCTATACCTGGACGATGGATAGGAGGTAGCTCTGACCAGAAATTGTATGAGCAAACAGTGATGATGAGAAAAACGTCGGAAAACAGATATATTGTAATACATAGCTGTGTTATTATATTTACTACAAAATCGATGGAAAAACTAGTCTGTACTTAAAAAAATGAGGTTGATGGTGAAATCTAATGGATGAAACGTCGCATTGAGAATTGGTTTATATGACTTGAGTAGTATGGCTTGCCTACCCAGAAGACGAGGCTAATGACCAAAGTAGTCGATGCCGTTGTTATAAAAAAATGACTAAACTCAATGAAGAAGTGACACCATTTACCACATAACTTCTGCTCATATCAGAACATAGACATCTACGGTTGGAATCTTGAATAGAAAGATTATAATTCGGGCAGTTAACATATACGAAACGTCTCAGCAAATAAAGATGTTTGCCGCAGTAGCAGATAAAACACCTAATACTACAAACTCATTTTGTTCACTAGCCCGGAACTGAACTTCTGCTTTTGTTCGGGGACTGCCAAATGTAATTTTTGTTAAATATCAATTGATTTTTTCAATCAATAACATGATGATTTTTTTCGAATGACAAAAATTGTTTTATGATTAAAAAACATGTTCTTATGGTGGACACCAAAAGTTCCACATTCATAAAAAGATCCACTCGGTATATGAATTTATTCAGTCGTTATGATTTCACGCCATGATCATGGGAAAAGGCTCTTCCTGCTTCAACACAAAATTCATGAATTAATGTTGACTGATAACATTTGAAATGTATTCATTAGGCTAATGAATTACGTATCTATCGATATATTGAACGTTTATTTACCACAGACTTCTACAAATTGAGATTCACAACACCCACATATTTGATGTCTGTTTCATGTATACCGGTTTAGACAGAGGCCAAAGTTTAAGACGTGGGTATGCAGATGGTATTGAAAATTATGAATTTGTCTACAATTAAACTTGTGATTTCATAGCTTTGTATCGATGTTCAGACATATTTACAAATAATTATTACTCATGTTCCTTTGTCTAAAAGATCGCAGTTTAGTTCATTGTTCAGGAGTAATTATTTCATTCAATATTTTTTTTTAAAGTCTGAAAAATATATTATAAAATTCATAAAGTAGATACATGAAACTAATAATCATGTAGGTTCAAGTTTGAAGTTTAGGTTATCATTCTTAACTAATTTTCAATGTGTTGTATGGAAAAGAAAAAAAATTGAGTTGGTGAGAAATAGCGACACCAATAGCAAAAACAACCAAAGAAGAAGAAGAATACCATTTCAGATGTAGAAATATAAAAAACATCCAACTTCATATCGCAGTAAACAAATTATGCAAAACATTATTCTGTAAAAGGATTCTGTCAAAGGATAACGGTGAATTATAGCGAAAATTTTTGAGAGGCTTGGAGAGAAAGCGTCTCTGACAAAACTTCATTATGAAAATTCTGCAGAAAATTCACAAAACACAACTCCTAAACAGCTTCTTCAGGCTTGAGTGATTCTAGAATGAAACTTCACATAGTGCTTCTAGACTATATAAATATAGATGGATAATGAATTTAACTAACTGGTCCCAGGTAAATAAGCTTATTAAAAAGAAGATGTATATAATATTGCTCACCTGTGTTCTCATAACACAGTACTAATTACCAATTTCATCACTAGAAAACAAAATCAATAGACGAGAACAATTCTATCAAGTCATTGAGCAGCTGTGGTCTGACATTTTTGAACAATTGATTTTCATCAAGCACTTTCGGAGATTGATTTGTAAACCTTTTCCTTCCAGATCATAGTCATAATTGAACCAGAAGTCGACTTATACACTCCCCATTTACTCGACACTAAAATTTTGTTTTTTATAAATTTCCTCAAGATTATTTAAATTATTTGTTCTGTAAACTACGTTCAATTTTTTTTTGGCGGAACTAATAAGAAAAGTATTATATAAAATTTATGACATTAAAAATAAAATAAATACAACAATAAAAATTAATTGGCGCTCCGGGGCGACTTCATTGATTCCAGTGGCGCATTTGCTTTTTCAGCTGCAGGAAAACCCGGAAAAACCTGCAGCACCACATCATCTGAAGATCTTGATCCAACAATGTCCTCTCTCTCATAAAACAAAATGTAGGGTGTCTCCAGAGGCTCCAATAAATTCAATGCATCGCCAGAACACTTCGTGATAGATTGTAATAGTAATAATAGTAATAGATCGAATAAATTAATTGAAAACTATAAAGGTAAAACTTTAGTGACGGATAAATAAGAAGTATACAAGAGTTTACTTTTGATTTTCGTCCCAGAACTCTCTTTTTCATCACAGTGAAACTCAAAAATGGAATCTGTAATAAAACTAGTATTTCTTCTCTTTGTATATACTTTGAATGGAACATATATTTTGCTGTTATCTCACTTCATCGAATATAAAGTTGAAGAACTTAATGGAGAAAAGTTCTTGATAGCCAAACCATTGAACTGGCGGTCTTCCAATCACTAGATCGAGTCCGGTGGCAGGCAGTCGAGGAATTTATGTCTTAACTACGTATTTGAGAAAAGTATGATGCTGATTCCAATCCTTATACCAGAAAATGTTTGCAAATGTTGAATTCTCTTCAAAAAATAGCTATTTATGATATGAGTGTGAATGAGTGAGTGAAAGACGAAACGAGCGTAGAGAGTTGAGCAATTTCACGAACAAAATAAAACTTACTTTTAATATGAATATCATACAAAGTTTTTTGTACAACAGTGCTCTTTTCATAATAATATAGATAAATTCAATATATCTATGAAAACACATTTTGACATCTCTTGTCAGTTAACTATTTTCATGTTATCGCATTTGCTGTGAAGTGGCCGTGTCAGGTGACGCCGAATCGCCTAGTTACCAACAAACAGTATTGTTTACAGCTCACGCCTTGTATTTAAAGTCACATTGAAGTTTTTGCTGGTGTTCAATATCTTGCATTGTGTTCCTGACGATATTGAAGAGCCTGTAAAAAGAGCTTCAATTGAATTGTTACAAAAATAATCTGCTCAGCAGTACGACATCGCATATTCTAATTTTCTTGGCCGGTGTAGACTTAAAAACTTCGAAGGAAATTTCAGCGAAATCGTCTTCTTAGCTTATCTAGAAGAGAAATCAAAAATGTGAAACTCGTCAACTTTGTGAAATGATAAAGTCGAGTACGCTCGTTAAAAATGGTGTCAATACAAACAAATATTTCAAGGTTATAGCATTCTAAAGCGGAAAAATCAAAGCGAAAATAGGCCTAAAAAATTAAAAACTCTCGGAATATGTGGAACCTGCCGGCGTGAAGAGATGTGCCATTTATTAATAGAAGAGATTAAATTAATGAATGAATCTTTTATTGTTCGAATTCCAAATACATAAACGAAAATAGGTCGTTGTTTTTGCATTGTTAGAAAAAAACATTGACCCAAATCATAAACGCAATGCTAACCCAGTTAGTATAAACACGTTTGGGAAAATGCTCTCTACCATTGCTGAGTTTCTGAACCTCCCAAAACCAAAGGAATATACAGGTTACTGTTTTAGAAGGTCTTCTGCTTATTTGCCAGCAAAATTAGGAGCAAATATAACGAATATTAAGAAGCATGGAGGATGAAAGTCTACAACAGTTACTGAGAGTTAAATAGATAAATCTATTTCTTATAAAAAAGCTATTGCTCAAAGAATAAATCCAACAGCTAGCTCCAGCGTTACAGAATCTTCCTCTTCACTTCAAGAATTAAATGTTAATGCACATGAAATTATCATCGCGGATAGTTCAAATATATTGCAAGGCTCTTCAACATCCCAAGTATATAATACAATGTATATAATACATTTGTGAAACAGAATCGTATCTGTATCTATATCTATTGTTCATAATAAAACTTCCTTGAAAATTGAATAATTATGTTTTGTTTATTGCCACTTGGTCGAAAAAAAACGTGTTAAAAATATTTTCAACACGCTACTTTGTAAACATAATTTTTTAATACTCTTGAAAACCATTTAAAAATGTCACTTTTAATGCCAGGTGTACAAAAAATAATTTTTTCTATAATTTTTCTAAAGAAAGTTCGTAGTATGAAGTTTAGTTGGTAGTTGCTCTGATCAAGCACATTTGGGCAAAGCTATAAAAGGAGGACCAGAACGACAAGTTAACTTGTACACTCCCTATTTATTCATAACTGAAATTTTGTTTTTCATAAATATGTTTGAATTTTTCTTTTTATAAGCTACGCTCAAACTTCATTTCGTGGACCTAACCTATAGAAAAAGTATTAGATTGAGAAAATTCATCTAAAACTCTTAAGGGCGAAACATTAGTACCAGATAGATCAGGAGTATACAGGACTCAACTTATGATTTTCGTTCTAAATGTTATACAGGTGGAAGGATTAAATGAATATAGAAAAAGTTTTTCAATAAAATCATAATTTTCAAACAAACTTCTGAAAAAAGATCTGGGGTTGACTCAAGAATATTAATAAATCAAAAAAATCCCAACTGAAACGGAATATTCTCATCAGTTGAAGTTGTTTCCTGATGACGACAACCTTCATAGCGTTCTTACGGCGAAACGAAATCTGTTCATCAAACCAACAACAGTTTTTTTCAAAAATTTCAAAAAGTAGGTAAAACTAGTTACGATTCGTCAACATGCAGCAAAAATAATGCTTCAAAATAGTCTAAGACTATTAAAATTACTTTTCGAAAACATCAATCTTTTCTTGAAACTGGTGAAACACTTTTTTAACTTTTGTAATGAGATTTGGCATTGGTAGTTTTTTCATTATTCAATCAATTGGAACATCTGAGACGTCAATGAAAATTACTATTGAAAATGATTAATAATCTAGAGGTAGCCACAAGTCAGGGAACTGTACTTGATGCAGTCTTTGCAAGTTACAATGTATAAATTTCGTTGGTTACTATAGCTACCATTAGCTAATTGTTACTTTTGTAAGATTAAATAATGATACTTATAATGAACATGCACAAAATTCTATTGTACATATTCCAACATATACCGACATGCAGATCGGAAAAGTCATTTGAAGTTTCAGTTGAAGTATTTGTGTTGATTCGTCAGTGTAGCAACGAAATAAAGTTGAATTCAATTCAGTTATCGTCAAACCCACGGAAAAACGTAAAAGTATAATGCTGACTGCATGCGATACCAATCCTTGTGATCGGTAAGTTCACGGTAAAACCTCGTTGATCCTCGCAGAAGTTGCGACTTCGGAAGGTTGTCATTCATATGAGCATGGCAGCTGGTTAACAAAAATATCCATTTTCTGTTTGAAATGTACGTTAGGTTAGGTTGTGTCCAAAGTAAGTGTGTCTATTCGACCCCCCATCGCAACCCGCAAGGGTTTATTGTGGCTCACACCTATTCACACCCAGTTTCTTAACGAAGCCGGTTAGTTTGTATGGTGTGAGTACGGCTCTGCCGAACTCTAAAAACCTGATTCGGTCCCCAGTGGGGCAGGCACAAAGTATGTGCTCTGATGTAGCATCATTTTCCAAACAGAGGCGACACACATTGTCTTCCGACAGTCCGAGTCTCTGCACATGATGATTCAAATGACAGTGACCTGTAAGAAGGCTTGTTTAGACATCGTAATTCATCCCTACTGCAGACCAATAACTGTTTGGTATCAAGCTTCGAAGGTTGAATAAACGCCTTGAAGTGAGCCAATCTTGGAAGATCCTGCCAGAAGTCCATAAATCTTCTTGTCATCCAGGTGTTCAGGCCTAAAGCGATGCCAATGACAGGTTCTGGTCCGATGAAGCTGCTTACAGCACCCTCCCTTGCAACGGAATCAGCAGCCTCATTGTCTTCCAGGTCAATATAGCCAGAAATCCAGACCGGAGACAATCTGTTAAGTCTTCCTATCGAGGAGAGTCTTTTTTAGCAATCTGCTACCAATCTAGACGTTGCTCCGTAGGAGCCAAGAGCTTCAACGCCGCTTGACTGTCCGAGAATATTTTTATCGACTTGTGTACGAGGTTGGATTCCTCCAATCTCTCCGCACACAATTCAAGAGCATAAATTTCCGGTTGAAATGTATGTTAGCCATTATATTCTTTTTTAAGAATGTTTTGGAAATGATAATTTTAATTCAAAAACTTGTTCTACTCTATCCTACACTATCCGACATGACGTTTTGTCTTTAATGGTTTCGAATAAATTTCCTAAAATTTTTATATTTCTTTGAGTTACTTTAAAAAAAAAACAACTTTTCGTAATTAGCTAATTTGGACTTATGATTTACAGATTTTTCTAATTGCCCTTCAAAACATGTGTCATTCTTTCTCAATTGGAAGCTCGCTCGAGTGTAGATTGGGTTAGGTTAGGTTAGGTCCAAAGTGAGTGGGCCTAATCGACCCTCTACCGCAACCCGCAAGGGTTTATTGTTATTCATACTCGACCAAATAAACCCAGCTTAGTTTGTTTTCATTTTGTTTGTATGGTGAGTGGTGTGGTCTTTCAGGTCAGATGATTAGAGTACGGCTCTGACGAACTCTAAAAACCTGATTCGGTCACCAGCGGGACAGGCACAAAGTATATGATCTGCTGTTTCATCGTTAATGAGGTAGTCGGATAGTCAAGATGCAAGATTCCCACCTGGATACCCGCAACAACCTTTTCATATTATGAGGGTTTTTGCACGTCAGCTACACCTGACGATGCCTTAGATTCGACCGTCTAGGGCTTTTTCGCCTCTGCTTTTGGTGAATCATCACTTGACCGTAAACGTTTGCTAACCTACTCATGGGGTGGTTTGTTCCTTCACCTGAAACAGATTTTGCGTACGCCGCTGAAGAATTTGGTTTAGGGTGGTTTCATAAGGTACCCCGCTCTTGAGGAGACGACTCAGTCGTTTCCTGGCTGCACCACCTCGCTCGAGTGTAGCTCAATAACACAAGAAGAAAAGAAAAACATTAACGATAGTGAACCGAGCAATATCTCAAATTGGAAAGTAATACACATAGCCTTCATCTAACCTCACCATAGTAAAATTTACAAATGCATACCAGGAAACAACTATGAATTTCACTAGTTCGGACTTCCATTGTCTACTATATAAAATGATTTGAAATCCCTGAAACAAGTAAAAAAAGAATAATTAAAAAAGAATAGTTGAAAATAACAATTATATTAAGCAACAATAAACCTGAAATGAAATGATAGTGAAGTAACCTACAAGTAAAAATATAATAATTGAATAAATAAAAATTAAAGGAATGCAAAAAGAGAATAATAAAAAATAAAAAAGTGTAGAGATTCCAAGTCACGTTAGTTCACGACGTTTCGATTGTTGGTATCTACAATCGTCTTCGGGTGATGACTGGACTGATTCCTCCGAGAGATGACTATTTTATAGGTCGTTGAAATACTTTCACTTTCTCTACTTTCTATTTTCCGCTTCACTGATTCCGTGAGAGATGACCGA